>NW_010115690.1:0-18036 GCF_000699245.1 Pterocles gutturalis | reverse complement strand
AGGCTCTCTCTGCTGTCACAGTGTTTGATTATTTGCCGCTGACACTGCAGACAAGAATCTGGCTCTCAGATGCCTGCCCCCAGAGAGGAAAGATTGTCCAGGCGTTAGGGCATGAGCCACCAAAGTCTGGATTCAAATCCTTCCCTGCCGCAGCCTTTTCTGCAGCCTCGGGAAGCCGTCAGAGGTAGGGTTAACCATGCTTAATTCCACCTGGGTAAGAGTTAAAGCTCTGGTGTCAGCTAGTCCCCTGGGCTCCTCTGCATTAACAGGGAGAGAAGTGCACTTCTGGAGGGCAGCTCCTGCAGTGTCACCATGCTGCTGAGCACAGAGCTGGGAACCAGAGGGCTCCCAGCACCTCGCTGCGGCCCCGGTTGCACTTGTGCCCCAAATGGCCTTGCGGCAGCACTGCTGTCTTGCCTTCCTGGCCCCGCGGCTGCTCCCTCCTGCCCTGACCATGCCCCGCGAGCCCTGCTGCAATCCAGATCAAGGAAGAGAAACGAGCTAATATGAGCCTGGCAAAAAATGTCTTTTTAACCCAAACCACTTCCTTCCTTTACCTTGTGGTGCAGCATTTTGTGCTGGCACTGGGGCAGCAGAGGTGGGAAATGGGTGGGAGTGCCAGGCACGTGTTGAGCAGGACTGCCAGAAACAGAGAGCTTAAATAGATGCCTGGTTTTCAGCTGGTTGGTGTGAGGGGAGGTGAGCCCCGTCATCAGCCTCTCTGTGTGAGCCCTGAGCGCTTCCCTCGGACAAAGGGTGAAAAGGGCGGATGCGTGTGCCGATGGAGAGACAGGTCTTGCCCCGGCGTGGGGGCGGGCAGGCGCTAGCTGGGCAAGTGCCCCAAAGAGGGGGTGCGGAAGGGAGGCCCCCCCCCCAGGTCCTGACATACCAACACAGCCAATCTCACTGGAGGTGAGGGATCACACCAAAACCATCATCAGCACCACTCCCTGCTGGTGTGCAAATCCAGACCCGGCAGCATGTCACCCCCAGCACAGCCCGACAGCTGGCCAGGAGCAGCGACCCAGCAGGCAGGGCTGATGGAAGGATGGACATGAAGGAGGAACACCTTATCTGTGAGCTTTGCACATGAAACAAAAGCTGCTGGCCTGGGCTGTGAACACAGGCAGGGGCCTCTTCACCATACAGGTAGCCTCTGCCATGCTGAGCGCCCAGGACAAGCCGGCCACCCTGAGGGAACTGACCTGCGCCCTGGCAGTGCTCAGGCACCCTTTTTGTTTCTGAAAGGTAATGTCAAGGGTAAGTGAATGAGGTGGCCTGTGAAGCAGGTACCCTATTTTATCTCTCTTCCCCCACAAAAGCTTTTAAACTTTCTGAGGCTATGAAATATGTTTCAGCAGCAAACAAAAGGTGAAGTTGCATCTGAGCATATGCTTGTATTTTGCAGTCACCATGTTAGACAGGGTCCAGCCTGTTGGACATCATGGGGACAGGAAGACACATGTACCCACACACACACACACACACATGCACGCACACATCCACCTGCAGTGATGGCCATGGCACAGCTTCGGCAGACAACCTAAGGAGCCCGTGGCAGCAAACAAAAGGTGAAGTTGCATCTGAGCATATGCTTGTATTTTGCAGTCACCATGTTAGACAGGGTCCAGCCTGTTGGACATCATGGGGACAGGAAGACACATGTACCCACACACACACACACACACATGCACGCACACATCCACCTGCAGTGATGGCCATGGCACAGCTTCGGCAGACAACCTAAGGAGCCCGTGCTGTCCCCCGTGTGTTCACTCAATAGCCGAATACCTTTTTCTGCAAATAACGTCATTAGCTGTGATGAGCTTCAGCCACAAAAAGAATTAAGGGTATTTGACCAAATAAGGGCAGAGCCACATCCTCACCCAGCGCCACAAGATTTACGACAGGCCAGAGCTCCGAGCCGCCCACTGCGGAGGAGCCCTTTCCCTCGGCATTTCTGCAGAGGCAGAGTACTGCAGCATGGTGTCACGTCAGTGTAGCACCGTGACTCGTCACCACAGCGGCTCAGCTGGTCCATGTGTGCCCTTAATCTGTCCCAGCCCGTTTCTTCCATTGAGTTGTTTTGAAAGTTTGAGAAAGTTTGCTTTACTCTTGATTTCTCATTTCTGCACAGTTCATTCCATCTGGGCCTGAAAGTCAAAGCACTGAAATGTTGCAATAACAGCTGTGCTTGCAAGCTTTCCATCCCAGCTGATAATTAAATGCAGAATGTCTCAAGAAAAACTCATATCTAGAGAAGACAAGCACAGATGTTAAAAAAAAAATACTGAAATAAACATCTGAATCTGTGTTTGTGCAAACCAAAGCCAGCTTCTCAGGTTAAATATTTAGCTGAGGTAATGAAGGACCTTCTATTGTTTAAACCTGCTGGTGCCTGACTCTTGCAAGAACTCCTAGTTGTGTTAAGCAGCTATTGGCAGGGACGCAAAGTGTCCACAGCCATGGCTGTCGCTCCCAGCATCTATCACCTGAACAGACTGAATCTCTCCAGGCATGGACTGAGCTTGTTAGCTTGCCCTGTGTCTGCTGCTTCCCAGCCTGCGAGCCAGTGCAGGGCCACAGATCGGCGTTTGTGGTCCCAGGGCTAGAGGTGAAGGTAATTTGCTCAGGGCTGGCTGAGGGTAGGGCTTCACCCAGAGCCAGCCGACCTCGGCCGAGACAGGATTGACTGTGCTTGCGTGTTATCAATACGAAAAGACCCACTTGATTTTAGATTGTGTCTATCATCTGTCACTCTGGGTTACAAAGGATGGGGAGCTGAGCAAACTATGAGCGGATCAAAGCAGCTGAACTGAACAAATTTTTCCTCAGTTCAGTTGGGACTCTTGTTGGTTTTAATTTGCCTCCAGACTGCAGCACAGTGCACAATACCTGCATACCCCGTGTTCGGGTCAGCACAGTGCTGGGCGTGCCAGAGGGGGACAGCGGGTAGCAGCCGCCTTGTGTGGGTACATCTCAGGCAGAAAATACCAGTGTCTCACCCCTTGTTTCCATGGCCCAGCTGGGGACAGCTCTGGAGGATGTCTAAAAGCTGGAAGTGGCCTGGGACCTCCTCTTTTGGAAGACCACCTATTTTTTTCATGGGGTGACACTTCAGCTGAAGTTTCAGCTGATGAGCAGTGGCTTGGGCTGGTGCAGGCAGCCTGGGGTCCAGGTGAGAGATCAGGCTGCCGGGGCTGCCCAGACCCCCCAGGACAGCTCACTGGGCAGCGCTCGCCAGGGGGGAGGGTATTCTGTGCACCCCAGGGCGGGTACAGGCAGCGTTGCCAAGCAGCGGTGCTCTACCTTCTCACATGTAGACAAAACGAAGACAGCAAAGCAGTTTCAACAAGAGGCCTTTCTCTTCCTTCAGCATATAAAATCTTCATCTATTCATTTTTGGATCATATTTATTCTTTCAGTCTTATGAGTAAGGGATGGGAAGAGGGTCATTTAAAGAGAGGAATGGCAAGTGCATGTTCCCAGGGGTGGGGAGGGCATTTTGAAGGGAGTGCTGCACATCAGCGCTTCAGTGGAAGGTGCTGTGTTTTACATGCACTTGAACTCTTGGAGAAGCACACTTCATAAATCAAGGAGAAGCTTCCTTGAAAACAAGAAGTGGTAGCAAACAGGGGAGGTGATGGGTAAACTCTGGTGTAGTTTGTGGCTACTTCATTCTTTGCAGAATTAGCCATTTACCTCAGCATTAAAATGCTAAGCAAGAGTTAAAAGGAGACATATCTAGCCTTTGTAGTTGTGAAATGAATTTTGAAAAATGTGGATCAAGCGCAAACTGCCACTGGGTTTTCTTCCCAGGCCTACAGAAGTCTTGAAACTGCAGTTCTGAGAGAGGCAATTAACTCCTTAACCTAAAGATGTGCATTGACATGAAGCGTGGTTAATGGTTCCCTCGCTAATCACTTCTGTGGTCTTAATCAGCTGACACACACATTCCTCAACTCCAGACAGCTTGTCAGACAGCCAAAAGTAGCGACCCTCCTCTAACGCAACCTCTACAACACTTCCTTAATACTTTCCATGTTGCACGTTTTGTATGTTTTCTTAATATACAAAGCTGTGGCATATTGAATTTTTGGGGCAGCATAAAATTTGTATAAAAACAAATAATACTGAATCTACCATGCTTCTTTTATTGCTCTGTTTTGCATTTTGTTTATTAAAAAACCTTCTTCTTTCTTTTCTTTTCTTTTCTTTTCTTTTCTTTTCTTTTCTTTTTTCCTTTTTTTTTTTTTTTTTTTTTTCCTTTTCTTTTCTTTTCTTTTTTTTTCTTTTTTCCTTTTTTTTTTTTTCTTTTTTTTTTTTTTCCTTCACTTCAGTGAGCTAGCTGACAAATTCCCAAGCTCCTACGCTGGAGCTTTGTAGAACTTAGGGGATTTGTTGGCAAACTGTTTGAGCTTACAACCCTCTTGAGACAAAGGGCCAAATTCCCTTTTCAATTATAAACCCTAGATGACAGGAGACTTCAACAAGAACCTCAATCAGACTGCTGTCAACTTCAGTAACTTCCCCTTCTCAGTGAGGCTCCAGGAGGTCAGGTGTCTCCGGACCTAAGATAGTTCCCCCTCCCAGTGCTTGGCTTCTGGCTGTCCTGGCTCCCATAAGGAAAGGAGGACCATGGGATGCAGTTGCTGTCCTGTCTCTAAGTTGTCTCTCCATGAAGAAGGTTGCCCAGATGATGCCTTTGCTGCAGCTGGTAAATGTTGCCATTAACCAGCCTCACAGATTTTGGGTACCGAGACTGGAGAATGATTGGCATTTTTCAAGTTAAACATGGGGATTTACTTGAGAAGGAGCTGCTGCAGCAAAAGTTAGCCTAGCTTTCAGCACTAATGGTGATGATTGGTGAGTAACGTCAGCTCAAGAGGAGAGGTCATAACCTTCTAGGGGGAAAAAAAAAAGCCATTTCCATGATGGAGAAATGCACTGCAGACTGCTTAATCCTTCTTGATTTAGGGCTGACTGAAGGACGAGGAAAGCTACATTTTGTTTCCAAATTTAAATAAAAGATAATTGATGCTGTTTCTCCCAAAAATGCAAACAATGACTATTTTAAACCAGTAGATGAAACTACAGATAAATTCAAAATAAGATTTGTTTTTTAAAAATAGATAAATTTGGTCTAGCTTTCCCAGAAGTGACCTGTTATTATAGCTCTTGTCATCTTGCCTGTTCAGTATAGGACACCTTAAAGGAACTTGAATTTGAGAGGCTTTGGGAATGAAAGGCTTTTTGGTTTGTCTGTGTGGACAGATATGGAGGGTGAAGTCAGGGTTTGATGATCCTCAGCAGGTTCATAGCTTTCTCCTTCCATCAGCCCATCAGCATATCCCCATCTCACCTCACCATCTGTCCTCAGGCCCTTGTTGCTCTTGATTTAGATATCCCTAAAGGTCATCAGGGGTTTTAAAAGCTGTCTTTTCCCCAGTCATGCCTATTGAAAGGATGCTCAGGTTTTGTTTGTCCCTATTTTTAATGCTCTTTTCTGACATAGTTTGCATTTCTCTCAGCTTACACATGAAACAGGCCACTGCCACTTCCCAGTTCACCTACTCATTTCCTGCTCTTGCTGATGATGAACTGTCTGTAGTTACCTGTGTGACTTGTACAGACATAGGGCAGGGTTTGCTGACTCAAGGCGCTCCATCGTTTTTCCTTATTAGAGGTATAAATCTATAGGGAAGTTTTACTTTTTTGGATTAGAACCTGTTCTAACTGAAAACTTACAAAGCCTCAAAGTGTGTGAATAGTACATGCCCCAGAAAAACCTAAAAGGAGAGGAGAGGAGATAAAAAAGAAAAATAGCTTGTCAACTAGGCATGGTTAATGATGTCCTTTTAGTTAAGTAAAGAACCAAGACTAAGAGGGAAAAGGTTTGCAGTAATCAAAGACAGTACTGGCTCTGAATCCACAGACTGAGAGTTTGGCAGTGCTTGAAATGTCAGCCTGCATCCTGTTCCCCGTGTCATCTACCTCCCTTACATCTGTTTTTCACAGACAGAAACAAAGCTTGCATCCACATTCCCCAGCCTGCCCCGACTGCCCCACAGATTTGCATTTGCAGGTTGTGCCCTGCAATGGCCAGATGAGCTTGAGCATGTCCACACTTGTGTCAGCTCAAGGGCAGCTCCTGACCCTCCCGTGCTTTCGAACCAGGGCTAACCATGCTGCCTAACACCCTGCGGCAGAGCGCTTTTGGGAGCAGCATGGTGCCTTCCCAGCTGTGAGGGTGCTGCACATGTCACCAGCTTGGGGACCTCTGGCATTGGCGGCTGACAGCATTTGTCCTCTGCAGCTCTCTACATTCCTTTTTTTTTCTTTGACCAACTCTTTAATGCCCCTGATTAACACTGAAGTGTCCTGTTTGATGGCATCATTTCTTCTGGTCCTCGTTTCTTCCTCCCATCAAAGACTAACCTTCCTGGAAACTCGCTGGGTATTTGGGGTGCTTGGGAGGGAAGGCTGAGCTCACCTCTTCCAACTCTCTTCTTCAGCAGCTCTTTTCCTTTTTCACAGTAGGACTCCCTTCCCAAAGACAGCAAAGAGCCCTGAGATGGGACTGTGGGATCAGGGGACAAAAAACAACTATGCCAAGAGCTGCCATGCTCTGTAAAAACACACGCCCATTTCTATAAATCTCCATCATGTCAGGGGTCATGCAGCTTCTCTGAAGCCGAGTTCATGCTCTGAAACCAAGAAACTCTGCTCTGTGGGGGACATTTCCATGTGTAACTCACTTCCCAAATCAACCACACTTTGACAAGAGGATTGTTGTTTGAATAAAGCCCAAGACAGACCCCATGCTGTGCAGATGGGAGCAGACAGCAGGAGCTATTTAGAATCATAGGATCAGAATCATTTAGGTTGGAAAAGACCTTTAAGATCATTGAGTCCAACTGTTAACCTAATGCTGCCAACTCCAACACTAGTCCATGTCCCTAAGCGCCACGTCTACATGTCTTTTAAATACCTCCAGGGATGGTGACTCAACCACTTCCCTGGGAAGCCTGTTCCAGTGCTTGACAACCCTGTTGGTCAAGAAATTTTTCCTGATATCCAATCTAAATATCTACTGCCACAACTTGAAGCCATTGCATCTCATCCTATTCCTTGTTACTTGGGAGAAGAGACCAACACCCAGCTCACTACAACCCCCTTTCAGGTAGTTGTAGAGAGTGATAAGCTCTCCCCTCAGCCTCCTTTTCTCCAGGCTAAGCAACAGTTCCCTCAGCTGCTCCTCAGAAGACTTGTTCTCTAGACTCTTCACCGAACTCATTGCTCTTCTTTGGATGAGCTCCAGCACCTCAATGTCTTTCTGGTAGTGAGGGACCCAAAATGGCACACAGTATTCAAGGTGTGGCCTCACCAGTGCCGAGTACAGAGGGACAATCACTTCCCTACCCCCACCGGCCATGCTATATTTGATACAAGCCAGGATGCTGTTGGCCTTCTTTGCCACCTGGGCACACACTGCTGGCTCATAAGCAGCTGGATGTGAGCCAGCACCCCCAGGTCCTTTTCCACCAGGCAACAAATTTGAGCAGGAGAGCAGACTGCAAAGGTTTAGGTGGCAAAGAGGCTTGAAAGAGCAAGAAGGCTACAAGGGTTGGGCAGAGGGGAGATGGGGTCAAAGGTGGTCTGCAGAAAACTTTCTTGTAAGTCTATGATCTCCAGTGAGCAGCTCCATGTGTGGAGCCTAAGCCCTGGTATATGCAAATTATAATATTGAGGATACACTAAGGAACACTGTTTTGCCATTCAACCTGTCATATTTGATTGGAGGTGTTTGCTGGTGTTGGCTTGACCTGATATGGTAAAGCACTGGCTTTACTAGTATGGTAAAACCATACGGAGGTTTTCACGTGTCTTTCCTGGCTCCTGTTCTTGGTTCAGGGGTACCTGCGTATGGCAGAGATAGGAGGTAATGCCACAAACAGCCAAATTTTTCTCAGTATATAATCTGCTTCTGGGACTTCTGACACTGCAGTACCAGAATATCCAGCAGCCCTGAAAGTGAACCAAGCTCTATCCCCTCAGTGAGTGCAAGCTCTGTCTGCGTAACCCTCTAGGCACCATGGTCCAACAGCAGGGGGTGGCCTGGGCACCCTCAATGGGGACAGGTGCCCAAGGCACCCCACCAAGAGACATGGAGGTTCACTGGCCTCACCATCCTGCTTCTCTGGCCAAACTTCTCTGGGAAAAAGACACTTGTGGTTTTGAAGGAAATGAGAGATATTTAACACCCAGAAATAATCTTGGCTATGTAATTTCTTGCTGGAAGAGGTAGTTCAGCAAGGTCAACATAACCAACAAAATTGGGTCCAATTTCTTTAACCACACTGCCCTATATAATGAGAATAACGGAGGCCTTTTGCTGCCAGGTTGTTGAGTCACAAATGTGAAAGAAAGGAACCCAAAATAAACAAATTACTGAGGGGTTTTAACTGGCTACTTTGGATCCATTTTTAAGTGAGTCTTTAGCTGTAAGATTATTCAGAATTAAAGTTCTGCCTGTATTCCTGCATAAATTGCATTTGGCACATGAGTTGAGTTCAGTGTTCAAAGTTCAAGGAGTAGCTTGAGTTTGGGCTTATCTGTAGATATATTGTCAGCAATTGTTGATTTTTTTTTTTTTTTTTTTTTTTTGCAAAGCCCACAGCATCTGCAGTTGTGTAAAGCACATGAGCTCATGTTGGCCTTAAATGAAAGTGGCAGCTATAGCAGCCAAGTGCTGTTCACAGCGACAGCTCAGATAAACCTCTCGTTCTTCCTGGAGGGCAGCCCCACTTCCTATAAGTGCAAACCCACACAGCTTGCATGAGAGTGTGAAGAGCAAACCTCTGCACTGTAGTCGAAATCTGCTTCCCCCAGTTCTCCACTGCTTCTCAGCCCCTTTATCAGAGGAGGAGTGTGGGTTTGAACTGTCTTGGCCAAGCAACTCCGTGCTGTTTGTTGAGCAAAATTTGACATATTTGTGAATGTCCACACAGATGCTCTGATATGACCCTCAGTGAGATTTCCACACTTTCATAGACTCAGAGATGGGGGCAAAATAACCTCCAGCCCGTCTCTCTGCCATCACAGCTTTGTTTTCACGGTATTTCCTCCAGCAAACATCACTGGAGTTGTCCTAGTTTAGAGTCAAGGTGAAACTTTCTTGCCTGTATAAGAAAACGTTGCACTTTTATTCACAGCAAAATGGCAGCCCAATTTTGCAGTGGCAACACAGATGTCATCCACCACTGGCAACTCACGTGCGGGTTCAACGAGCGGCACTGCTGGGGTTGACCTCTCCCAGTCCCCAGGGCTGGCTACAGCCCAAGGACCCCCTGCTTTGCACCCAGAAGGCAGCTCTGAACCCCTCCGACTATTTAAGGTAATAAAGCTTTAAATGCAATAAAGCTTTGTTTCCTGGCCCAGGAGCACTTTGGATGGTGAAAAGGACAACAGACGTCACCCCTGGCTTATGTCCTCCACCTGCTCCAGGGCACCTTCCCCAGCCTCTCTCAGGTGCCATGGGGACCTCCTGCAGTCGCGGGCACTGCTGTGCACTGACAATGCATTCACGCTTTAAACTATAGGAGCATGTACTCTTTCAAAACATTCAAAACCATAAAGGCTACTGTTTATTTATTATAATTCTATCAGCGGGTAGTGGAGCTGAGTGGTGGGGCATGAGGGAGCTGAGCTGTGCCCTCCTCCTGCAGCACCCTGTGGGTGGGTGGTTGTGAGCCCCATGGGGACCTCTCCCACAGCAGGGAGCGAATGATAAGGGGAACTGGAGCTTGCTTAAGTCAGGAAACATTTGCAAGGCTCAGACCAACACATTGAGGCAAAAAGCAAACGCTCCCGGACCACAGAAATAAGCTGTAACTTTGAGCAAATACATAACTGAAAAGCAGGCAGATTGGAAAATTATCTAAAAATAGCGGAGCAAAGATTAGCAGCACAAGAATCAGCTCAGAAGCATCAGGACACTCCTGGGCTTATTCAAATCACAAGTTCTTAAAAGAGGATTGCAAAGATGTTGAAAATATACAACCAGCTCTACACATTTCTTGGGCTTGCCTGAAAGCCAGGAAAGCATCGAGTTCCCAGCAGGGCACAGCGGCTACCTGGGAAGTCTTAGCATTTTTAGTGAGTGTCATGAGGAATTTTATTATCATGGAAAGGTATATAATCATTTTCTCAATAAAAAAATCTTCTTAGTCAGTAACTGCTGACTAGCACTGAGAGGCAATTCAGCCGTCTTTAGCTGTCATTTCAGAAGACATATGGCAGGAACAAGATCAGCTCCATATTGCCTTTCATATCAGGAAAGTTTCCCATTAATAACAGGTTTGTCTTTATAATGTGTGTCTTGGAATGAAATAATTTGAGCTATGCAGGTTTTTATGAGACACTCCAGAGACAGAAGTCAGTAGAAATTTCTGACCAGCTCCTTCCTTTGCTTTCCCCTCCTCAGACCTAGCTTAGGAATTTCACAGCTGTCTAGTTTCTCTTGTAGTTGTGTTTTCTCCTGCCTTTCCATGAACATGTTGGGTGGTGGGTTTTTTGGGTTTCTTTTGAAGCATCATTCATTAAATATTTATTACTTTATTAAAACAAATTAGCTCACAAATGCATATTTTGTCTTATTTTTCCTTACTTTTTTCAGTGTACCCATTAAAACATGCATCCCTTGGATTATAATGCTAGTCTAATACTAATACTGTTGCAAGAGCTTGATAGCAGAGCTGCCTTTATTTCCTCCTGAGTAATGAGACTTCCAAGCTGACACCTCTCTTGAGGCTGCTGTTTGAGCCCTCACCACAGTGGCCTGAAGCACCAAGCCTGCCGTGAGAGCCTTCAGAAGCTTTCCCCCTGCAGCTATAGAAGTGACTCAGCTGTCCAGATGCTGTTGCTGTCTGATCTCCCTCTGGTCAGTAAGATTTGATTATGGATGAGCTAAATTAGTAGCTAGCAGCTGGTACAGGAGGGGAGAGCCCGTTGCCCTCCATCCCTGGGTCACCTCTGTGCCTTCCTCCAGATCCCAGTCCACACCACACACTTCCCACCTCCCCGACTCTCCTTGCACTGGCCCTGGCACTTGTCTGATTGCAAGAGAAGCCAATTCAGACCACTAAAGCAGCAGAGCCATCAGTTATTAATTCAACTCAAGGTGCCTTGTGAAACCATACCCTCCAGCTAAAAGCACAGCTGTGCATTGAGCTATATCTGGGCACAGTTCGCACTATAAGAAGAAGGAATATACAACCTTTTATTTCTTAAAATTGGAATTATAGATTCTGAGGGTATGGAAAACCATGTCAGCAGTGGATCTGAAACCCTCTGCATTTGAGCAGCTGTTAGACTGTGAGATCTCTAAGAACCAGCTTCCGTGTCGTGTCGCAGTGGGGCTCTCATGAGCCTGCATTTCAGTGGAAGAGCTGGGACAGCTACAGCAAAATGACCTGCCCCTTGCCAACAACCCAGCTGCTTCTCCTTTTGGTTTGTCCTGCATCTTTGGATAGCTCAGCCCCTTTAGGGCTCCTGTGTCCCCAGCCATGAAGTTGCTATCTCCTGTACACCAGGATGCTCCACAGGCTATGCTCTACAGAAGACGGGGAACAATTAACGTGATGAATTCGTAAGAGGTAGATGCAGTCCTATCTCTTTTTTTGTTTGCTCCCGCTGTCTCTTACGCACATCCTTGATTCCCAGGAGAAAAATGTCCTGAGGTCTGGGAGTAATTAGTGAGAGAGCACAGCAGATAAGCAGTCACAGTAAGCCTGAGCAGTGATGATAGGGTTAAGTATGTACCTGGGAAGTTACAGAACCACTTCTTAAAAGTGTTTTAAAGATGAAGCATGCTTTTTCATGATATATTCTCATTATTGTGACCAGTCTTTCCATCTACAAAGGAGCAATGACAACTGCCAGAGCTTGCTACCACATGGGGACATGTCGTTATCAAAGCAGTGGAAGTCAGTTTAGAGAGCCTGTGCTGGCAGTCAGTGCTGGGCATGCTGGCTGCTCCGGCAGCACCGCTGCCTTCCCTCGCCACACCAGGCGAGCCTCTCTGCCCCTGCTTTTAAATGGGGACAATAGTTACCTACAGCTGGTCTCCTCGGTAGCATGAGACCAGACTCATTAGTGTTGTCAAAGTACACAGCCACCTGGATAAAAGAGAGAGATAAACGCTTGGTTTCATTATTTGAAGACCTAGATCAAAGAGCCAAGGGCAGCCTTGAGTTAGCACTGGAGGTACACCTGCAAGCAGTGTCTGAGCAGAAATCAAGCAGTAAAACCACTGACAGTAAAAACAACAATGAAGGCACAAAAAAAGTTTGCAGCTGGTCAGCTGGAACGCAATGAAACAAGGAAAACCAAACAACAACTTCTGGTTTGTCTCTGACATTTTTTACCCTCTTGTTGCAGAGGCTTTTAAAACAAAACAAAAACTCCACAGGATATATAACTTGGGGTTTTTTTAAGGGAAACAAGGAAAGGGCAGAAAGGGCTTTCCCCCCTTTGTAATAACTGCAGCTTTTGGAGGAAGGAGGTTCTATAGAAGAAGTTAATGATTGAAAAATAAATTCCTGGTGGTTAAGGCAGGGGCAAAGCACAAATCTGTCTCTGCCTCTATTCCCTGCTTCTCAGACAGCTGTCAAAGGTTGTCAGGCCTAAAGCCACCAATAATTTTTCCTGCTTCCCAGCAGCATACTGTAGTCTTCATGCCCCAGTGTCCCAGGTAAGCACCTTCCCATAGTATTATGTACAGGCTGACGTGTTTTATATATCCCCTCTGGTTAGGACGCACTCACATTCCTGCAAGGTTAAGAAAGGGCATTCAGCCAGAGAGAAAGAAAAGGATGCACAAAAGCAGGTCACACTTAGCCAGCAAGGGAGAAGAAGTGGTGGGGACCTTTCTGGGGAGTGAGCCCGGACTACTGGCAGCAGTCTGCACCCCAACCTCCAAATGGCAGGCACACCTCTGCCTGGGCTGGGGGCATGGGGAAGCTGTCATTTCCCACCTCCAGCACTGTTCATCGGTGTGGTGTGATGAGTTTCCTAGTTTGTTAGGTACCTCAAGCCAGACATGATGAGCCACTGTCTGGAAACCAGCCACCTAAAGAGAGGGGAGAGGTGATGGGGAACTGCTGGTCACATAGGACAGGAGCTGTAAATCACAGCTGAGTGTTGGAAAAAGGGGTTTTTCCCTTGGAGAAGCAGAGAGTCATCCTCTGGCCTTACTCTGTCAAGTAATCAAGCCTGCTTCAGCCTATTTCAGTGCTTATGAAGGAAACACTGAAGGCTGTGGCTGGGTGGGTTCAGGGGGGTGCATTAAAAATCCTGGCTGGACAGCAAGGAATAGAGGCAGACAGGTAAAGTAGAAGTAAAAGAGTGTGGTCAGGAAATGTAATGGAATCGCTTAGCAAATCTAGGGAACTTGTTTTGATTAAATTTGTAAGGAAAGACTGATTAAGAAAGAGGAGAAAAAGAGACCACCAACATAGCAAATGCAAGTCGAGTTAATGGAAAGAAATGAGTTTTTATTATTTTAGCAAACATTGGTGGAGATGGGATTGAAACAATCCCCTGAATCCAAACTCCCCCCTTTAGGAAACTGATCAAGCTCCAAATTTCCCTGCTGGCCTCAGCTCCTCTGAAGGGCCAACCCAAAGCCCTGGAGATGAACAGTGGGAACATGAAGAACATCAGGAGCAGATCCAGCTCTGTGTGGCTTTGGCTTGTTTCCCGGCAGACACAGTAAAAGAGGGGAGAAATCAAACCTATGGAGGCTGGAAAGGGTTGAGACACCAGTGGGACTCCTCTCATCTAGCCCTAGCGATCTGAAAGCAGGGTGTACTGCTCTGCCTGGCTGTCTCAGCTCTCTTTATTACGTCTGGAGCCACAGATGTCTCCAAAGTATGATTCATCCCAACAGCTTGAGGTGCCTTTGTGCTATCAAATCACATCCTTTCCCAGTTTGCCATCAGGGCCCAGTTCCCTCATCACCCACACTGCCCACACAGTAATTCATGTAGGGACCCCCCTCTACAATGTCTCAAGAAGAACGCTGGCCACTGCTGGCAGGACAGTTTGCCCCAGCGTCTCCAGGGATGGTCCCACCTCCCCGTTGCAGCAGAGCTAATACTGTCACATACCTCTGCACACCTCCCAGGCTCACAGTACTTAGTGTCCCATCATAAGAGCGTTGTTGTGACAGCCTGACGCTTGTCCCTCCATGGAGCAAAAAGGGGACCTTGTCCTTTCACATGACCATCTTTCCACTGGCCGTAGAGAGAGGGCGCATGGCTCCCTCAAAGCAAGCACTCTGCTTACTGATGGTGAGCATTAAGTGATTCCACTCCTACCCAACAGGATAACGACTCATCCATGAGCAGCCATACTCGCAGGCTTGAAATGCTCTTAAATGGAGTAGCACTTCTGTGATTCTCACAATAATTCTGTCCCTGAAACTAATAGCACCTATGTGTTCTCTGTCCTTCGTATTGCAAGGTTATCAGTGTCACAGTCTTTTTTCAGTATCTGTTTTCAGAGAAGAGTATTATTGAAACAGTGCGTGTTATCATAGTTAAAACACTGTATTTTCAGCTTTAAAAGAGTGTGCATTTGTCTTTGGATTGATATTTTTGACACCCTCCTCCACATTTATTTCCCGCTCAGCTTATATCCCTTTCTAGACATGGTGCCTTTCACTGAGGAGGATTGCTGTTATAGTGTGCCATTTGCCCTTATGTTCTAGCCTCTTGTAGCAGACACTGTGTAAACACACCACCAGGAGCTTACTGTCCCTCCCCAAGACCAAGAACAGCCTCCTTTGGCTTTCAGGTCCTGGCAGCACTTGACCCAGTCTCTTCCATGCCCTAAAGTTTTGTTCTTTTGGGTATTTAGCCAGAGATGGAAGAACCACGTTTCTTCTTACATGCTTATTATTCTTCAAATTAATATGAATGAAAATGAATCAGATCATTCATCAGACCTGATAAGTTCTGCATGAGCAGAATACAGATTACCTCTGAATGAACAAATGCTGATAAAAAACGGACAATAGCAACTTCTCTTTTGTAGTATAAAATCTCCTTTTATGTGCTTTCCACCAACATTCAAGTAGATTTTTTTTTTTTTGCCAGAAAATATATCTGTAAAATGAAAATCATGTGAAAACACATCTGATAATGATCACCTGAGGAGTCTCACTGGCAAGGCTGGTGGGACAAGACTGAAACCTCTTTTATGGTCTTGGAATTGTTTGGTCTGTGAGAGAATAAATATGAATGATATGACCAATTACACAGATCACATTTCAGGTAACAGCCAAATTGTAAATATTCCCCTAGTTCCTATCGAATTCGTGAATGAGAAAATAGTTGAACTGTGAAAACAAAACTGTGGCTTTCCAGATTCCCTCCCCAGTTCTGTTTGACAGCTGGAAGAGGAAAGCATTGGGCTCAATTACAAATACATGACACAGCCTGGAAGCGCAGAGCTTCTGAGCCTGGCTGGGAGTGCTGATAATTGATTTTCACAGAGCAGTATTTTCAGTGTTCAACAGTTTGATATGTCACCTATTTTGGACTGAATTATATTTTTTTTTTCTTAAATTTTCAGATAGCCTTTCTTAGTGTGGAATTCCTCACCCATGAATGCAGAAATGTAAAAATTTTAATGGCCATGAGATGAGGAACAGATGAAGGATTCTTGAAGATCTACAGCCAAATATTCATATGTCTATGATAGGGATCTAGCCAATATAAGCACGTAGTTTGCATCTACATTTTTGGCACCTAATTAAATAGTCTTTTTAAAGTAACCACTTCATTTCCCTATGGAGAAGCCCTTTGAAGACCTCCCAAGGAGAGATAGGCTCTACGGAACAGAAGCACCTAAATTTCTCTCCATCAAGTGAATAGGAAACTTTGGCAATATTCATCCGCTCTCTGAGACACCCATTTGGCAGTGGCTGGAGCCACCGTGGGAGATGTCTCTCAGGCCACACTGACCAGGGAGCCTAAACTTATTTTAGGAACCAGGAGCCAAAGCTTCAGGCAGAAGTAATGTGTTTTTATCTATGCAGCTTGCAGCCCTCCCTACCTCTTCACCGAAGTAATAGTGTGTTTAGGATATTGCATGAATGTGCAGACATGCAAAACTTTGGCAAATGCAGCATTAGTTTTAGATATATCAAAATTCAGCTGTTGAAGGGAACATGCTAACTGATAACCATAATGCTCACATGCATTAATATTTTTTTTTTCTTTCGCAGCCAAGAAACTTAAAATACTCAAAAGCATTAACAGAAATAGGGTGGATAAGCATGACTGCCTTCTATGCATGTAGGTGTCTATTTAAATGCCTATTTATGTATTTATAGGACAAGACATAGCAACATACACACAGACACATGCACACACGCACACTCATATATTCATATTGGTGAAATTACATAGCAAGTCTGGAGATTAGACCAGAAACAGAACCCAGATCTCCTCATGCAAACCTTTTGCTTTAACCGTTCAAGAATAGGTCTCCCTAGCCTTAAAGGCTGTCAGATTAAAATGTAAGAAGAAAAGAATCACAGAAACTTCAAATCAAAGCATGAAATTGAAAATCTGTCAGATCCATAAAATGAAAATTCTTTCCAAAGGCAAATTCTGACACGATCACATTTTCTCATGAAATTGAAGCTGGAAATAAGGTCATTCTGGGGAAAAAAAAAAATAATAACACACAAACACCCCCTCAGCATCAGCCACTTCAGTAAGGGAGTCTGAAGGGTTTTGACAAGTACTGTGTCTAAGCCAAAAAGCCCGGGGGCTAGATCTTCCACAAAAATCAGAAAACTTAAAGGGACATTGTCAAAGTTGGTAGACCAAACATTTGAGCTACTTTAAACTCAGAGTAATACAGAAGGGTTCATATTATTCTTTATTAAAAAGAACAGCTGAAAGATATTTATGAAGACTATGGTGACATAGTTTGCATATTTATTTTGTAACTAAGGATAACGGGTTTGCAACTTTTTTTTTTTCTTGCTGGACTTTAAAGCCTTGCTTGCATTGTAGGTTGAAAGATTACTTTCTAATTAAAAAATATGTATTTTCTTTCCTTGCTCATACCAAGAAACCTATGGATAAAATCTGGTGGAAAAAAAGTGAGTTAAAATGGGACATGGAGAGGGGGCAGGGAGGGAAACATTTATTTTTAAGTGCAGCATGGCATCATTCTGTTATAAAAATCTGGCACAAACTGATTTTCTGAAGTGCTGAGAACCTACAGCTCCTTTGAATTCAACAGGAGATCTGAGCACTCAGCAGACTTTCTGGGAAATCAGGCCGCATCGCTTTAGCTTCCCAAGTCTTAACCCTGCAACAATTTCTTCACGTGTCTAGTTTGGCATATGTGGTTATGCCAGCTGGAGTTAATGGGACACTTCATTGCTGTTCTGTTGGTGCATGTGCAGAGATTAGTGGCTAGCTATCTAACTTAGATAGCACAGATGCAGTCCATCTGACTAAAGATGAATAAAGAGTAAACCTGTGGTGTGAGCCCGTCACACCAGTCTCCAGCTAACAGAGGAAACAGGTACCTCTCAGGCACAGGTCCCTCCCTACCAAGCCCAGCACACAAACTAAAGCACAGGAGCGTTCAGGACCACGTGTGTGTGGCATAAACCACTGCAGGAGGTCACAGTAGATCCTGTTGACTTACATTAATATCCTTCTGGGTTCTGATGTGTTCACTGCTGAGGCTTAAAAAGTCTGGATGGAAAGAAAGGGGTAGTAGGCAGGACAAAACTTTTTAGTACCTTGTAGCCCACCATGATAGGTTCCTACATTACTGGCCATTAGCATCACATGAGGGACATCCCAGTGAGACATTAGGTTTTCTGCAATATATATGAGGAGGGTCAGCACCTCAAAAGAGCTTCTCAAAAGCCAGCTTTCCAAACAAGGTTAGATAAGGATTTTGATTGTGATGATCATAGAATCATATCATAGAATCATA
>NW_010115689.1:41200-61116 GCF_000699245.1 Pterocles gutturalis | reverse complement strand
ACTTACCACTCTGCCTGGAGGGTAGGTAGAGTGTCCGTACCACAGCTGGTCCTCAGCTCTGCCCTCCTTCTCGTGCGCTCTCCTGGCGAATTTAAGGACGAATGGGGGGGGGAGGGGGGGGGGCGGTCACTGTTGCCCCAGCAGCGCCCGCGCCACGTCAGCCCCTCGCCGCTTACGCCCCTTTCCCGAGGTTTCCCTCAGAAAGGAAACTCCCGAAACCCTCCTGTACCTTGAGATCAGTCAGTCCGGTGCTGGCTGAGCCGGCTCCGAGCCGCTGACCTCGGCCACTGAGTGTTACGTGATTACTGATTTGTTTATGTGTTTCTATTCACTTTTTTTTGCTTTGTTGGACAAATGAATATCCTTATGAAGAGACACAGAAAACTAATGTACAGGACCAAATTCTCCCTTTGTACACATATAGAAAAGCCCTGGAAGTTGACTAAGTGGAGGATTGTATACATATGTTCTAGAACACCATTTAGCCCACCCAGTGCTGGGATGATGATTTGGAACTTCAACGAGTTTGGAACCAACAAAATTTGAAAACTATGCTAAGGGCCAGATAAACTTCTCCATTTCCAAAAAGGGACAAATAAGAAGGAATGTTCCTTCCCTAATGCATAATTTCTCCTTTTCTAGTGTAAAATATAGTAAATTACTCCAAACACAAACTAATCATCAAGAAGGCAACAATACTGTTAATGGTTTAAGCATAGTACTCAGTCTGAGTTTACTCTGCCTTATGGAAATATCAAAGTCATTTTGATTATACTCAGAGGTTTAATATAGCTATTAGAATAGCAGCTACTCTATTGGTGTTACACCATTACATTTGTTAAGTTGATTCAGCACTAGAACTATGACTCTTATTCTTCCAGTTGCATTTGTGAATTTGTTTTTGTTTATGTTTGAGTAATTGAAGTCTTGTGGGAAGTTAAGTCATTGCTCATCTGCATATTTCAATCTGTGCTGGGAAAGCCAATTTTCTTTTGTTAAATTATATTTCTAATGTTCAACAGGGATAGTTGCAGATACTTGCTGTCGTGCCTTCCTTTCTTTGAAATACGTCTTAGCTGGCTCTCCAAGCTGTCTTATCACCCCCTGATGTTTCAGCAGCAAGGTGATTCATTCAGAATGGTCTTACCCCGTTTCTGACATCTCATGTCTGTGAACAGAGATCATCTGAGGGGGATCTGAAACTGATTCTGTAATGCAGGTAATACAGACCTGTTATCTAAGCACAAGAATGAGAATGGGGCAGATTTTTTTTTTTTTGGTGAACTTTTTTCTTTGAAGCTGCATTCATGTATCAGTGTCCCTACCTCCTTTGGTACTCTATTTTCCACAGCTGTGTTGCTCATGTCTCCTCAAATGCTTTTACAGCCTAAGCAAAACGCTTGACCATAATGGTGAGAAGGGCAAATCTTGACCTGAATATTTCGTTAGAATAAATGACACTTTTCTTGCTTGCCACATCCAAAAAAAAAAAAAAAAAAAAAGCCATTCTGATAACCAGAGCACTCTTTTTTTTGACAGAACATTACAGCTTACAGTACTTGGGAACTCTTGCTTGAAAAACAGTTTTTGAGAGCTGATCACTTAAGTGCTTAGTTGAGGCCAGACTCTTTTAGAAATATTTTATCAGCTATCATATAAATGCAACCACCTAAGCAGGCCCAGATGATGTGTCATGCCATAAACCAATAAGATATTTTTCCCTTCTGAACAGAGGACAAATCTTTTGGTCCAGGCTTAATGAAAGAAAAGAGCATCCTTAATGAATGAAAAAAAGTTGGTCTAAGTCCTCCTGAAGTTAATGAGCAGCTTTGTATCAGGCCTGTAATGCACAGAATAAGAGAGCTGTCATTGCTACTGTTTGCTCAAAATGTTTTGCGTATTTTAAAAAAGGTGGATTGCTGGGTTTTATCGTAGCTTTAGAGCTGACCTTAAGGGCTAACAAGCTTTATTTCAGAATGCCTTTGAATGGAAAGTAGCCAACTGCAATGCAACCATGGGAATCTTTGGGATAGAGGGGGAGGATCTGCTGAGCTTTTTGTTGTTGGTTGGTTGGAGGGTTTTTTTTTTCAGATTAGCATTTAAGGCATATGAGATGCCATAGGCGTTCTCTTAAGACATTTAAGGAGATATCATCTGAATCCCTTATTTTCTCAGGGTACTGAAGGAGAAAGTATTGATTAGTGCATATGCTAGAATTCACATCCTATTTGTAGAGAGCTAATAAAAAAATAAAAAGACTGTGGTCCCAGTAGAGTTTCAGCAAAAGTAATGGTAACAATAATGACTTTCCTACAAATGCTTTCACATGTTTGGAAAATTTTCTGTTCTCTTTTAATAGTTATGAGGCTTGTTATGCTGAAGTGTGTAGGCTTAAAGGAAATTAAAATGAGAATATATACAATGTCATACTATTGCTATACTGTTTCTGGGGTTTCTTGATCTAGATTAGCAGACTGTCTTAATGTTTAATTCTCTGCCCATGTCTGCATTGGTCAGCTATAGAGAATATCCAGAGTTCAGCCTCTCAAACTGACAGAAACTACTGAGAGGAATGTTGCTTTGTGGAGTAACACAAGTAGCCAGTAGCCATAAGATTTCCTGTGTGTAAAGAGCTCTCAAAAGATCTGTGTGCAGCGTAAGCCCCCAAACAGAATTAAGGCAGATTTTTGATAGATCTTCTGCTGCATGGGAATAAATTTCAAACACCCAAGGAAAAATGTTTCTGGATACTGCTCATCACAGGTCATGTTCTTTTGTCTATTTCACCACTGTAGCCGAAAGACAGTTTCCTCCTTCCTGAGCATATTTGAGCAAAATACTTTAGATCTATTATTGAATACATTTATTTCATGCTGAGGCAGGAAAGAAAATGTTTTGTGAACAGATAAATTAGTTTGCCATTTCTATTCCAAAGAGTAATTCTTCCAGGACACTTTCAGTACCAGTTCTTGCAAAGATTGCTTTCTGAGTTTGCATGAAAAAATCTAGTCCTTCAGCTGGCTTGCTGTAAAGTGTATATGTATTTTAATGCCTCAATTAATAATTCAGATTAATTCATAACAGGAGACTAAATATTAAGGAAAAGATTATGAAAATCAATATCAATAATTCATGATGTCTTCTTAGCTAGAAAGGTAATTTCTCAGAAAATTATTAGAAAAGAAAGAATTTACACAAACCTCTATCTTTACGATCTTACACTGACATAGTAATTATTATTAGTCAGATTGGCAGGAGAATAATCATTAAACAGGTATTTAGTTACAGGCAGCTGTCTTGAAAATCTAATAATCTGTTGGATCAATATCATGAGTGTTGTCCCATTTGATAGAACTATCCTTCTTAGTTATAATTTGAGAACCAAGAAACATTTTGCATGGTCATAATAAATGTATGTGTGTGTATATATATGTATATATGCACTCTTTTGGTCTTTAATTAGTCTTTGTTTGGTAGGAAACAAGACAGAAGCAAAAACAGTCACAGAATCACAGAACTGCATAACAGTTGAGGTTGGAAGGCACCTCTGAAGGTCACCTAGTCCAACCTCCCTGCTCAAGCAGGGCCACCTATAGCAGGCTGCCCCAGACCATGTCCAGATGGCTTTTAAATATCTTCAAGGACAGAGACTCCACAGCCTCCCTGGACAACTAGTGCTAGGCTTAGTCAGGCACTGAAAAAGTGTTTGCTGATGTTCAGATGGATTCTCCTGTGTTTCAGTTTGTGCCCGTTGCCTCTGGTCCTGTCACCGGGCACCAGTAAGACCCTGGCTTCATCCTCTTCACACCCTCACTTCAGGTATTTCTCTTCTTTAGGGTGATCAGTCCCAGCTCTCAGCCCTTCCTCATAGGAGAGATGCTGCCATCCCTTTACCATATTTGTAGCCCTTCCCTGGACTCTCTCCAGTGTGACCATGTCTCTCTTATACTGGGGAGTCCAGAACTGGACACAGGACTCCAGGTGTGGCCTCACCAGTGCTGAATAGAGGTAAAACACTGAGAAAAGCAGAGACTAGAGTGGAGTAGAGAAATAGAGAAAAACACTGAACAACAAATTTTGCATTGAGCAGGAACAATTCTTTTACATCTAGAATGAGTAATTTCACAAATGGAGTAACATTGGTTTATGTGTCTGATAGCTAACGTTTTTTTTACCCCAAACAAAGCAATGGTTGTTTTTTTATAGGGAAGAAAAGTGAATATTTCAGCTAAGATACTAGAAGAACATCTAAATGATGAACACTTATGTGTGTTAATATTCTTTTATATGTATATATGTGAAAGATGCATTCATGTATTTCTGTAGATATATCTTGACGGAAGACTCACACTCTTAGAATTTGAAATCAACAAAGCAGAATTGTTTAGTTTTCACTTCTTGTTAGCTGTCAAAGGCCCCTTTAATTTTTTTGTTTATTTGGTTGGTTGGGGTTTTTTCTAGGCATTCAGTGATGACAGGTATGAAGGGTTACAGTCCTCTGCCTCCTGCTGGATATTTTGTTCGTTGGCATCTGTGAACCATCTCCGATGTAAAGGAACTAAAGAGCTTGCTTGGATAATTTTTTGTATAGTATGGATATGATGACAGATCCAAATTTCCTTGTTGCTCTGCTGCTGCTCCCAGCAACTCAGAATACTAAAGAGCTATGCAACATCTTCAGTTGTCTCTTTTCTGAAGAGTCCTAACCTACTTAGCACACCTCCCATGGAAGCCATTCCAAGCCTGCAGTTATTGTTGTTCTGCTTCTTTGAAAGTTTGTTGATCCTATGTCCTTTTTGAAATAGTGGGAGGCCAGAATTGTACACAGTAATCAAGATGTGACACACTCGTAGATATACAGTTATGTATCCTTTTGTTCTCTATTCCTTTCCTAATATGTCCTAATATTAAATTTATTTTTTGGCTACTCATGGCCATTAAAAATGGTTTTCATAGACCTTGTAGTCCCAAGATCTTGTTCCGCCATGTCAATAATTATTATGTATAAAATTCTACTTTTTCTTACATTCTTTTTGCTCTGTTAAATTTTATCTGCCATCTCAATACCCAGTTGTTCATATTTGGAATGCTGCAGTCTCCTCTCTGACTGGCTTAGTATCGTCATCAGGCATTGTCACCTTACTTCTTCCTTCCTGTTCTGTATCCCTTTCAAATATGTAGCACTTTAATGCTCTGCTGGCAATGGCCGTCTGCACTAAAATTGTGTCTATTTACTCTGTCCAGTGTTTTCTCCTCCTGAGTTATTCTTTCATCCTGTTATCTCTGAGAGGATCTTTTACTTAAGATTCTCTGTTGAAGAACCTTAATTTAAAAAAAAATAAACAGAATAATAATATGTAAGTTCAGTGGGTACCTCCTAGCATGAAATTGGATTTCAAGTGAGAGTGTAAGCACACATCACTCAAAAACTCCTACTTCCCCAGATCAGCTATTTTATAAGGTTAATGCAAGATTAACATCAATGCAATCCTATTTTATCAGTCAATCACAAATATTTTGCTCATGTTCATCGTTAGTCTGGCATTAGCTAACTATAACTTATTTTATTCTGTAGTCAAATGTTCTTGTGGTTTAACGTGTCCTGTTCTGTTTCTGAGCAAATAAGAAAAGCAATGAAAGAAGTTTAAAAGTGCAGCTGCCATAAACTGAATTGTTTGGTTTTGGTCCTGCTTCATTTTACAGTTTCTGCTGGTTAATTGAAGTAGCATTGGAGCAGAGATACACCTTTGTCAGGCAAAAACATACCATGTACTTACTCTTGGGTTTTGGAGGCCGTAGTGTTTATGGTTAAGCAGGCTGCTGAGGCTCAGCAGGGGCCAGGGAGGAGTCCTGCCCTCCATGCAGAGCAGTAGAGCCGGCTGTCTGCATGCCCCTGATCCTGTGAACGAGTACACTGCCATCTTCTGCAGAGTTTCTTTGGGGAAGTACCATTTTACCGCCTCTCACAGAGGCTTGGGAGGATGGCATCCACCTGGCCCCCATAATTGCATCTATTACCCAGTAACACAAGGGTTATTTACAAATGCTTTACTGTTTTTTCTGGAGGCTTCTGAAATATGAAGTGCAGTTACTGCCTTATTTTCAAATAACTGACAAAATAAAGAGAGAAAAGGATGGTGAGTTTGCAAAGATGATGCACTAGGGATAGATACCTGATAGGACGCCAAAAAATCTAGAACAAAGTAGGGAAATTGAGAGGGAAGGGAGTGAAAGTGGATGGAGGCACTACAGGACAAAAAACATGAATAATTCTGGCAGTGCTTGTGCTTGTATTTGCTTATTTTTGTACCATGGCTAACGTGGGGCACCATTGTTCAGGGGAAAATATAATGTTGTGTGAAGTGGCATCACTGGGCAGTATAGTCTACTCACCTCTGAAGGTTTTAGAGTTGGCTACACAGAAAATATTTTCTGGAACTTTTTTTCATTTTTACCCCCTTACACAGATTATTCCAGTTATTCAAACTCATCCCTTACTAGGATGCTGCAAAAAGCTTGAAGAAAGCTTATAAATGCTGACAATTTACATATGTCCCATGGAAATAACTAACAGGATAGGAAACACTGAGTAATTAAAAACTGGAAACTTCCTATGGTTCCCTTACAGGAATGCATTTTACACCCTGAAGAGATTGACAGATTCTGTGTTACTATATTTTTAAGCAAAGGTCCCATATGTCACCCTTTCCTCCTTTTTCCTGTCAGTTGCACATGCTGCATAGCAATTTCCAGGTATTTATTCAGCTTTAGCCACAGCATAAACATCTTTACCATCAATGTATAGTAATTGCAGTGGGGTGAGTACAGTTTTGCTAAAATAACCCTAAGTGGAGAGATGCTAGTGCTGTTTTATGAAGAAAAGAAACTGTGCTGTATTCACTACAGCTGCTTATTGTTGAAGTCTCACCTTTTCATATGTTCCCATTCTTTCTGTTTATTTTTAGCATTTTCTTTCACGATACTCAAAATCGCAGCTTTGGCTTTATCTTACACCTTTGGATGCTGTTCTGCTTTCAGATACATGGACCGTTCCTCCAAGTATCTGGACTTGATATTTGAAACAGATAGCTTAGTTCAGTGCATTTCAGCCTTCCTTTCAGAAGAACCAATGTAGAGGATTAATTCTATGGATTAGAGTTTTTCTAATGGCTACCTCCTTGTGAAAAAAGACAATGTAATTTGCCCTTGGTCCTACATATCAACCAGTATTTCTCTAAATAACATAGTAATTAAAATATATTACAAAGATATCACTGAGATTTTGAAGATAAACATGGGAAAGCTAGGAAAATAAATGGTCCTGACTATATGGTTGTCTTAGCATATTTAGTGGGACCCCATTGTGCATTGGCAGTATGATAACCTCTAATGGATGAGCGTATGTGACTTTTTTTCCCCACCAGGATTCAGGTTGTACTCTGTGCACAGAATGGGTAGTGCTTATCTAATGAGTAGATACTCAACATCAAGTTTTCTCTCCAGTCATCTGTATGTGCTCATGCTTGATTCACTGCACTCTCTGAGCATCTTTCTCAAGACAGCATTTCTATGATGCGCCTCATTCTAGTATATGAGTACTGTACAAATATTAATTAAATTATCCTTATATGGAAATTATTTTTCCACAGAAAAAGTCAATCCCAAGATTCTCACTTTGCAGACAAGAACTCTGATACAGTAAAAAAGAGATGTCAAAAGTGCCTACTGATTTTGAGTGCTTAGTCTGCAGCAGCTAGTTTGGGCTAATACTTGGAACTGCCTGCCACTTTATGTCTTCAAAGTATGTCTTCCACTGCCTCCAGTTTGCCGTTTTGAGCACTCAGAAAAACAGATCAGCAAATAAGGGTTTTTTTCATTAGGTGACCAAATGGGAAAAATAAACAAGTGAACAAACAGGAGAAAAAATTTATTTGGATAGAACCAATTTTTTTTTTTTTTTTTTGCCTTTTTCACTGCAACAACTCTTTTCATTTTTCAGAGTGGCCTGGCTTTCATTTTGCTGTTATTTGATCCATTTGCTCAACCATTTTTTTCAATGAAGAGTACAATTTTGAAGCAAGAATTCAGAGTGACCAAAGAAAGCATTCTGACCTTTCTAAACCAGAGTATTTTCACAGTTATCTCTCTTGTCTCTTCTAATTATATGCAAAATCAGGAACCAGTTTTGGTGCCTTCTCCTTCCCCAGGCTCCAATACCTCACGAAGGTACTATTCTTTGCAAAAGTTGCTTAGAGGCACTCAGCATTTGCATAGTGGAGCCCCAGCGCTCAAGTAGATCCCTTGAAAAGGAGAGGGATCCCCAGTGCCATACTGGCCACAGGAATTTTGCAGTCAAAGTAGTGATATGGTCATTTACTACCTTAGCCATGAGACTGTTCTTTACTTTTTTGCAATCCACTAGCTCATTTGCTGCAGATCTTACAGCCTCTGTGACAAATGAAGCAGTTGCTACAGCAAGTTGTTTCCTTTTGTGCATCCT
The DNA here is from genome assembly GCF_000699245.1 of Pterocles gutturalis. Lineage (NCBI taxonomy): Eukaryota > Metazoa > Chordata > Aves > Pterocliformes > Pteroclidae > Pterocles > Pterocles gutturalis. The sequence continues at coordinate 52,616 of NW_010115689.1, read as the reverse complement.
AGTGCATTACTAGAGCAAGTACAGGGCTACCTTAAGAATCACAGAGCTCCTTGGATACTCTATAGGCAGCAGTCTTCATGCAGCCTTTACAATCAACAGGAGGATGTATATTTAGTCAGCTGCTGGGTAGAGCTTTCAGTTGAGATGTGTGCCATAGGTAGGTAGACCCATGACTGGAGATGATACGGGGCAGATCTTCTCTTCTTCCAGTATGACAACTGGAAAAAAATGTTCGTAATTACATGATCAAAGAATCCACCACAGGAGTTCTGTTTATGTTGCGATGTTAAGGATGTTAATGTCATAGAAGAAGTTCTGTATATGGGCTGGGGAGGCTGCATAGGAAAAAGCAGGAGTCCACACAACCCTGTTTCTACTTCTGGCTAGTATCTTACATGCACCTGTCTTTGTATCATGTGTCTAGTCTTCTTAGGCCTCAGCTTCTGCTTCTCCAGCTTCTTCTCCCAGTTCTGTTGTTTTATCTCATGCCTTGCTTTCTCCCACTGTCCTAGTCATCTGCTTTGACAATCCCAGTTTCCCTCTGTTTGACCCTTTCCTGTCTCCTGCCTTGTCTTCTCATTGCCTTGCCTGTATCTGTTGGTCACCAGCACCAGTTTTCCCGTACTCAGTATTGTTTCACTTTTTGCCCATCATTTTTTTTTGCCTGACTCTCTTTGCACGAGTATCTCTCCACATGTGCTGCCAGTCCTGTCTCTTCCTCCACAAGGTCTTTTCTGCCTCTTCTTAGCCCTAACACTACCCAGATCAGTCTGGTGTCTGTCCCCTTCCCATCTCTCCTTCCTCCCGTTTCCCCACTGTCTTCCATTCTCTTCCACTTAATTTTTTTTTTGTGTTCATAGGCTACTTGGTGATTTTTTTGAAGTATAAAATATTAGTAACCCAATAATGTGAACTTTGAACTTTCAAAAATAAGACTAAATATGTTTTTAAAAAAATATGTATTTCCTGTTATTTCTATGTGTCTCTGGGTTCATAGCCTTTACAGTGTATTTTGTTCCTCGGTTAGAGCTTTTCTTCACATACTGAGTGCTAGAAGCATGCACACTTAGAAAATGGAAGCAGATGTTCTCATACAATCTCTTGATTCCAGCAGCTGAGGTTTTAGAAAGGCTATCAAATCTCACAATAAATTATGTAACTTGGCCCTAGTATGCTGCTAGTACGCTATCAGTAGTGCCGATCTAACAACTCTGAATTATTCTCACTCTTTAAGGCAGAAGTACTGAGGTGCGAGTTCCTTTGCACCATGCATTTAAGAACAGAAAACAGAACAGCATGGTTGTGATGTCTGTGTTAAATAATGAGGCAGAACATAGTCCTCTAGAGCAATAGGTTTCCCACTGTGTTGAGTCACTAAGCAAGCTGTCACTGTTGATGATGTACTCTTATTTTTAGAAATCCTTCAATGAAAGTCAAGCTGAACCCTACGATGTCATATTTTACATTGCTTAAGTTGTCGTGGTGCCAGTTTTCATTACTATTGATGTTAAACACTTAAAGACTATTTCTGGGTTATGCAAAAGGTCTTCACGCGTTTCAGTGATTTATGAAGCAAATAGGCTTGCTAGATGTCTGTGAAGTGCCACTGATGGATTCAGTGAATGCAGCAGTAAGCACCCATTACAGTACCTAGAACACAGTTTCTAACTGGTTTTCATTCCATTAACAAGTTGTGAAAGAGACTTGATGATGCTTTTAGCTGAGAAATATTTTAAAATGTAATGTTTTTTGAAGAATAATTCTATCTGCAACAGCACAGAAAATAACAAACAGCTTCAAGAAGAAAGAAAATGCATTGTGTTACCATTCTGTGAATCCTGATTGTATCATATTGCATCTTAGGGTAGTGATATGGTGTCTCAAGGTAAATTGCACCTGTCTGCCAGAGTCTTCTACCCATACACTCCCTAAAGAGACTTTCTACCAGGCTGACTTCAAATATGGAGAGACTTTTTACTGTCATACCCTGACCCACACTTTTTCCCTGCCCCTATAATTGCAATTCTCTTTAATGGTCTGAAAGTTAGATGCCTAAGTTTCATCTATAGTTGATGGAGAGATACATACATTTCCAGATGGGAATTAATCCCAAGTATATTAGAGATAGCCATGAGAGAATTTTTCATTAAGTTATTTTCATGTTTAAAGCTATGAAAGGGAAGAGATACTACAAGAGCCTAAACAGGTTAACCTCCACTTTTCTTGCCATCTTTGGTGTTTGTTGTGATGATTAAAAGTTACAAATGCAGATATGTTACTTGTTAGATCAGTTATAAGAGCTTCAGCATCCACAGGGTGCTTCTGAAAGTTGAAACATTTGACTGCTGAAGCAAGACAAGAGACAGAACAATTCCCTCACAGTCAATTCTGCCACCAAGGTCCCCAAACCTACAAACAAAAATCCAAGTCTAAATAAAACAGCAGCAACAAAATTGTCTATTACAGCAATATTATCAGAACAGCATACTTTGTCAAACTTGACTGTGTCTAAGTTCTAGTTGAACAGCAAAGTATGTAGTACATACTATATATCACAGTATATATATATCACCCATTATAAAAAGGTGTATTCACTTTTTCTTTACACATTAAGGAGGAGCAAGAAGATGCTTAAATATGGAAGGAACCACTGCTTAACCTGCTTTGAGCAAACTTGCATGCCTGATTTTGCATACTTGAAAACTGGGAATATGTAAAATCATGGCTAATCAGTAAGGCAAGTTCAGATTAACTGTACCCTCAAGTTTGGAAGTCTCTTTTGTAAAAGATGCAAAAAAGCCCGTAGTTAAATGAGAAATAATCTTCAGGCAGTGACTATGAAGTGAGATGGGAATCCGAAGACTTTGGACTTTGTTATACTCACATGTCATACTTTATAAAATTGCTTAACCATGAACTGTTATACTTCATATTACCGTATGTAAAATACATGGAAGATAGTAAGATCTGCATAGATTACCAAAATATTTTTCATCAAAATAAAAGGTCCTGGGGCCTTCTTATTGTCATCCTGTTTCCCAGAACAATTAAGAGGAAACATGGTCTCTCTGCTTTCTCTTAATCTTCAGGTGTGTGTATTTTCTTCCTCCGCTATGGCAGTGGAGTTGTATTACACTGCAGAGTCAAACTTGGGCCAAACCCATACTGATATTTAGAAGAGTACAGGATGTGAGAAAGTACTAGGTAAGTGCCTTACATTTTCTGAGTATTGGATGCTAAATTAGAATTGGATGGGGCATGTTTTTTCTGTCGTGTAAAGCTTCTTGAGACTTAACTCCCCGCTGCTTGACTACCAGATGAGGCCCAAATCATTCAGAGTTTTAAGAGACATAATAACCAGAATAGCTAATAACTTGATTATTAAAGTATTGAGCTTGGCTACCAGATGAGGCCAATAACATTCAGTTTTAAGAGACAATAACCAGAATAGCTAATAACCTGGTTACTAGGGTATTGAGCTAAAGGGTGGTGCAAGTCACAGGTACAAGTCAATGGTTTGAATCTGTGCAGCAGTAAGCTGAAGCAGAAGGTCTCCTACCTGAGATTGTTTCCTGTTTGGTGACATTTTTTTCATTGCTTTATAATTTTTCACAGTTTTGTGGTCAAGGGGCAGAATGGGAAGAAGCAGCAGAGGAAATGTCTTTAGCTCTGTTTTTGAACTGAATGGTATTTGTACAAATGTATGTGGGCACCATAAGAATGAAAACAGAGAAGAATGAGTGAATGGCAGCCATTCAGATGTCAAAATAAGAAAATTCACTTAAAAAAATTAAAATCAATATATTGACAATGAGAATTTAAAGACAGTATTTTCATAAACAATATCTAAAACATTTTAAACATAATATTCTGAAGAGGTGGCAATAGTGATGCATGTAACTGTGACTAATGCTGGTTGAAATACTTTTCACCCATTAATTAGTTGAGGAAAGGGGATAAAAAAAATGCTGTCCAGTTTTTCCATTAAAACTTAGTATGTCATGAAAGAAGTCCAAAACCCACTCAGGTAGTGAAAAAAATAAGTTGCAAACCTAATATTACTGAAACCTGGTCGGAGTTTCTAATCAAGCTCTGGTTTGCACATACAGTTCAGTCGTGTTAGGTCTTACAGACCAGAAGTGATCCATGACTTTGGTCCCAGTACTATAAAAAACCCTTGGAGGCAACGAGATACACTAAGTCCTAACTGCCAAGCTGTCCCATTATCCTTTTTCATTTAAGTACATATAGATGTGAATTTTTATATATGCATATATGTGCGCATTTATGCAAAAGAGTGGGTCCTTTTTTGTAATTCCAGCCTTTGAAATTATTTCATACCTGCTGATAATTTTGTCCTTTTTATCTTCATGTATAAAGATGTCCAAGAAGTTCAGATGATCCCCTCTATATGTCTCTCGTTCTATCTTGAAAGCTCGCCAAAAAATCCAGCCACCACCTAGACTATTAGTGCCTTATTCCCTATTCCTCTACCCCCATGACAATTTTAAAATCCTTTTCATTTGCACCTTTTATAAATAATGGATGATACTTTGGAGAAAATTACAGTGACATTTGCAAAATGATGCTACTTTAAAAGACAATGTTATTCTTCAGTTGAACATAGTGCAAAATAAGAAATATATTTACAGAAAAAAGGTCTAATGTATACTCAGCTTAACTTCATGAGAGGCAAAGGATGACATGAAGTGATACTTTTTATTCCTTTCAGAGTGGTAGAACTTTTACCACATTTCAGAGAGATCGACCTGGACTCAGGCTGCTGGTGCTGAAAGCTGATTCATCAAGGCAGCATGACTGAGAAAAACACTTGGCAGATCATTGACTTGAGTGGGTTGTTACATCCTGATGACTTTAATGAAACTTGGTCACCTGTTTACAGCTAAGCTTGTGCATGAAACTTTTCTGAACTAGGATGCATCAAGGGGCTCTTTGTAGTTAGTAAGTCCAAGGGAGATACAATGGTAGGAAGATAATTGGGCCTTCCAATAGAAGTTTGCTGTTGTCTTTAATTTGTACCTTTTTTCCCATCATTCATCAGTACAAAAAAGTATATCCGTGGCAGACATCCATTTAGAGGTACACATCTGGTAAGTCTGACCTTAAATAGCTGTGAAGAGACATTTGCAAACTTTGATTAAACCAATATGAAAAAAAAATTAAACTTTAGTCAAAATTTATTCTAAAACTACTAAAATGTGGATACATTCTGCTATGTTACATTGCATTGCTCCCTCACCAGATCTCTTATTGAATTCAAAGGAAACTTACAATGCAGCCGGAGTTGGTATGGTCAAAGACCCTACATAGTGGCATGAAGGGACAGAGAAGGTTTGCTTATTGTGCAACTACGTCTTTTAATGCAGGACCTTGCACCATTCATAGTGCAAGTCAGTGGCAGCTTATTAATTATTTTTATAAAACTTTAGCAACCATTCTGGTGTATGTAGGCATTCAACTGGTTATTAAGGCATTAAGCATAAAGATGGCAAACTTTTTTAAAGTTTTAATGCTGGCTTTCCTCAACAGTTTGTGATAAGGCAAATGTACAGATTTATGGCCTTGCTATGAAAGAGACCACTAGAACATGTTTTGTTTAAATTCAGAAGGAGCTGCAGAGAGATTTGGTGTTGGAAAGATTAGGTAATGAATAAGAGAAATAGATGCAGATGAAATATGACTTCCTATACGTGGTGTATTTCAGGGAACCATTAATTCACCTGAATATGACTATGAATTATGCTCACAGTATTGCACTAGAATTTCTCAAAAAAGGGTATTTAGATGTACTTGTGAAGATAAAAGACTGTAAAGTATCAATTATTTAGTACAAACAGTGCAGTAGGCTATCCAGACCTTATTTTTCATGAGGAAGATGATGCAGTAATTAATCTGTCTATGGCTTGGCTTTATTTCTGTTTATGTGTTGTTAGGACAGGGACATAAAAATATTTTCATTTAGGGCTAATTCATAGCCAGAACTGAATTATGAATGTTTGGTTTGTACAAATGCATTCTACCATGTTTAAAACAGGTAACGTTTTCTTCTTTCTTTTTGACAAAAAGAACAGAAACTGGTGGGAAAGCAGCACTTTGGTTATAAAATCTAGTGACTAATACTAGAATTCTGACCTTCTGAATTGCACTTACTGTTCACCAATGATTATGTCATTAGGATTGAATTAGATAGTCAATGAAGTGGATTTTCAAATCAAAGCTTCCACTCCGTCTTTTTTCATATTTTCTTTTACATGTAGAATTACAGTGGAGGTTAATGGCTACACTGTTAGCTGGCTGAGGGTTTGCTACCATGAAAAGTTGTTTTCTTATGGCGATCTCTTCCATAGTTTATGCACTTTTAGGAAAAAACAATTCTATTAATGTCAAAAATTACTGTAGCAGACCTGAACATAATCCCATTATATTGCTCTGCAAATGCAAAGGGATCTGTAATGGGACAACTTGCATAGTAAAGCACCATTCAACATAAACAGAACTGAACTGAATTCCATACACATGTAGTCCAGCAAGTCTGGGGGACTGTGGTCCAGAAAGTTGGCACGCTTAGGAATGAAATTATACACCAAATTTGTGTTTGTTGTTTTTTTTTTTTTTTTTTTCCCCATCAAACTACCCATACTTAATAGTATAGTGTATTCCAGTATGGAGTGGATAAATCTACAGTGTCTTAGTGCCTGATGTTTTGGGTAGAATTTTATATGTATTAAACCTATTTACTGACACAGATCCCATTGACTTGGGAATAATTCTCAGGGCCTCTTTGTATATGGAGTAGTTGCATCTTCTCAGGCCTTCGCTTTCCTGAACAGCGTTGCTGCACTTGAGAAACAGACTGATGGTTTTCAGGCAACAGGGTTGAAGCAGAGCTAATCTGTCTGTGTCCATCCCAGGGACCTATACCTTCATGGACTCTAATGGTGTGACTAGTTGTTGAGTCACATCTAAGCCTCTGCAGCACTGTTTCCCAAACACTGGCACTGGGAAGAGCTAGCTTGAGTGTAGTGATCCCTCATTTGAAATACAGAAATAGGAAGTGGGGTAGACAGGACCCATCAAGAAGTCTGTCAATGTACAATTCTTGACAGACATTTGTCTAACCTCTGTAAAGACTCGCAATGGAGGAGTCTCCACAGTCTCCCTAGCCCTTTATTTCAGTCATTAGCCATCTTTACCATTAGAAAGTTTTTCTTAATATCTCACTTGAGTCTCCCTTGTTGCATTTTAATCCTTTTGTTTTATATCAGGTACACCTTATTTTATTTCTCTTTGCAGTAGCCTTTCATATACCTGGAGATTTTTTGACTTGCGTTTGCCTTGTGAGTGCTGCAACCTATGAACCCTTTTCTGAAAGCTGCTACCAATTGTCTCTTCTCCCTCGTCAGTGTACAGCTGATTGTCTTCTTGTGTGTCTTCATATTGATTTCTTTCACGAAATTTCTCCAGTTTCTAAGCAAGTTTTTGAATTCCAGTGTTGCCTTTCAATGTGCTTGCAATAGCTATAAAGTTGGTGTGACCAGCAGTGTTCACAAAAGTGTTCAGGGTCCAAAACTTTACTGGAAATATTAAATCATATTGGGTTGAGAACAGCACCCTTTGAAATCCTATTCCTCCACTATGGGATATTATAAAGCAGCAACCTCAAATGAGGTTTTTTGGACAGTTTTGTAACCGCTTTTCAGTAATTTTGCAGGGTGTCTTTGCTTAGTTTGCCTGTGAGGAAGCCCTATTAAAGTTTGTGAAATCCTAATTAAAGTCAATACACAGAGCACTGACTGCTTCTCCTTATCCACATACAGTTTCCCTTTCACAGAAGGAAATGAGACTGGTCTGACATGATTTATTCTTAATAAATCTATGATGGCTGTTACTTATTTCCTTTTTACCTTCCAGATAGCTTGGTTGATTATTAATTCTGAGTTTTTTCTGCAGTTAAATTACCTCACCTGTACTTTCTTGTCTTCTCTTTTCAAGGATAGCATTGTGGAACTATACTGTTCTGGTATGAGTAGTAAGATATAGTGATATGGATGATGCTCATATGGATGGCACTACATCTGGATCAGCAGTCCAGCCCTGGCAGATGTTGGGATTGCTGGCTTCAGACCCTCAGCAAAGACTTGAGACATTGCAGCTGCACCAGCTGATTCATGTATCAGTATACCTCTATGGTATTTAAAGAATCTGTATTCCTGAGGAAAGATATTTCAGGAACATTCTACAGTGGAGAGAAAAGATCCAGATTTCGAAGGTGGTGTTTATTTCAGATTTATTTCTTCTACAGCCTAGGCGCAGTGGGTAGCAGTGTATTGGGGAGGGTGCAGGACAGGAACATTTAGAAATGAAGTAGTCCTTTTTACAACTCTATATTCTGCATGTCTTGAAAAAAAGCCAGCAGTGACTTGTTTTAAGGGAACTAAAATATCAGAATAAGAAATAAAATTTTTTAAAGTATTTATATAGGCAGTTCAAAAATATGGCTGTCTCAATGATACCTTTTGCTTCGGTGCTGCTGCCTGCACAGTGCTGAATGTCAGAACATAGTTGGGACAGGCGTACTTCTGCTGTCCTTTGTGGGCAGGTTCAAAAGAGTAAAGTGCAATTTCCTCCCTCTCCCTTCTACCAGGCAAGTGCAACTGACAGAGTTGCAGAAGCCTTTAAATTTTTTTGACCTGACTCCAATCATGACCTGCTGTAGGTTAGCAGTGGCACAGTCCATGAACTGTTCGTGTGTAACCTGAAAGCAGACAGCCATTTGGCCATTCCCAGATGGGATTTCAGTGCTCAGCACGGGAGGCTCTTTGTTGGCCCCGTACAGCACTTGCTGTGGATTTGAACAGTGTCCTGCCTACTCACAAATTGGGCAGGCTGTTTGACTAGGGCAGAGATGCCAGGTGGAATGAGTAGCTTGCATATTACCACAAAGATTGTTGTATTTTCTTCAGGAAAAATCTCTTTGCTCTTTTTACCTGTTAGCATTACTCACTGTGGCACCTACACCTTATAGTACCAATAAAAAACAGTTGGAAAAAAGTTAACTGGTGTGATGGGTTTACCCTTGTCTGGGAGCCAAACACCACAGCTGCTCGCTCACTGCCCTCTTGGGGATGGGGGAGAGAATTAAAGGGGTAAGGGGAAAAGAGACTCATGGGTTGAGGTAAGAACAATTTAATAACTTAACTACAATAATACTGGAAATAATAATAATGGTGATATTAATAGTAATATATACAAATATACAAATGAGTGATACATGGTGATACTGCTCACCACCCAATGACCAAGGCTCAGCCTGTTCCCAGCTAACCATCCTGGAGCAGGGAGAGTCCCGAACCATGCTCATGGAACGGAGATGAGCCTGAGCATCCCAGACCAAGAGCTGACTGAGGGAAGGAGATGACCCAGCAAGAGGGACCACCCAGAGCTAGATGACCCAGAGCAACAAAAAGGGATGAGCTTCTGGAGACTCCTCACCTATATACTGGGCATGATGTGTATGATATGGAATAGTCTGTCCACTTTGGGTCCAAATTGGGCAGGCTGTTTGACTAGGGCAGAGATGCCAGGTGGAATGAGTAGCTTGCATATTACCACAAAGATTGTTGTATTTTCTTCAGGAAAAATCTCTTTGCTCTTTTTACCTGTTAGCATTACTCACTGTGGCACCTACACCTTATAGTACCAATAAAAAACAGTTGGAAAAAAGTTAACTGGTGTGATGGGTTTACCCTTGTCTGGGAGCCAAACACCACAGCTGCTCGCTCACTGCCCTCTTGGGGATGGGGGAGAGAATTAAAGGGGTAAGGGGAAAAGAGACTCATGGGTTGAGGTAAGAACAATTTAATAACTTAACTACAATAATACTGGAAATAATAATAATGGTGATATTAATAGTAATATATACAAATATACAAATGAGTGATACATGGTGATACTGCTCACCACCCAATGACCAAGGCTCAGCCTGTTCCCAGCTAACCATCCTGGAGCAGGGAGAGTCCCGAACCATGCTCATGGAACGGAGATGAGCCTGAGCATCCCAGACCAAGAGCTGACTGAGGGAAGGAGATGACCCAGCAAGAGGGACCACCCAGAGCTAGATGACCCAGAGCAACAAAAAGGGATGAGCTTCTGGAGACTCCTCACCTATATACTGGGCATGATGTGTATGATATGGAATAGTCTGTCCACTTTGGGTCTCAATCCCAAACCTAAGATTGAATCCTAGGATAGTAATTGGGGCTGTGCTCCCTCCCAGCTTCTCCTGTACCTGCAGACACTGGCACAGCAGAGTAGCTGAAAAGACTTTGACTGTCCTGGCAACAACTACATACATCACTATTAATCAGTTTTCTTCTTGGCACAAATCCAAAACACAGACTCTTACTAGCTACTGTGAAGAAAGTTAACTCTGTTTCAGCTGAACCCAGGACAAATGGAAAGAGAAAAGACCTTGAATCTGTGAACAGCTATGGCTGACGAGCTTCTAGTGTGACAGATACAGGAATACTCTTCAGGATTGCTTGGGATGTCATCAGATGCTTGTAATAATAGTGTCAGAGAAAGAGGTTTCTGTGCATTGATTACAATCCTGTATCATACAGTACATTCTATACACCAAGAAAAGATCAAAATTTCCAAAGTGCTGGGATCTAATTCACCTTGGCTTCTAATTCAACCCAACCTACCTAAAGCTGCTGCCGCTGACAAAAATACCAGCTGTGTCACTGCCTAGAAGTGCCTATAAAACCATGCCTTAGCATGCCTGTTGTGATATTAACCAGTAGCTTTAGATAACTTTTGAGACATTTATTTGATGGGTCATTGTCAGTAGGATGTCATCTGCATGAGATGTCTGCTTTGTGTGGGCCTGAGTTAAGATATGATAGTGTTCCCTGTGCTGCCCTAATGCTAATTCTTCTGACAGTCTAATAATTCCCAGAGATGTTGCGCAAATGCTTTTCCATTTCTGCAATGCTGACATTTTCCTGAATAGCAGTTTCAATGATTTAAGCTTGGGAAACACACCTAAGGCATCCAAATACAGGGAGGCGTGTGCAGACGCTTTGAAAGGAAGTAATTTTACACCCATTGCACTGTTTCTGCTTTTCTCTTCCTTTGTTGCTTGATTCTTTAAAGCAAGCTGGAAAGCATTTGCGTGGAGGCTCACTGACTCCAAAACCTACTGATTGTGTTTCGCCAGTATAAAGGGAAAGGATGTAACATGTATAAAAAGTAGGGCAAAAGAGTAGCACCAACACTGGTTTGTAAGCAGAAAAGTCAGAAAGGTGCAGCAGGACCCGTGTGTGTCCTCTTGTTCCAAGATTATAATGGAGCCAGGAAAGATAAACATTTGGGATGAGGAAAGAATATTTCC
>NW_010115689.1:0-41169 GCF_000699245.1 Pterocles gutturalis | reverse complement strand
TTCCTGCTGCCAGGTGGGAAAAAGAGCAAAACTGTGAATGTTGCTGTCAACACAAGGTCACCAACAGCCACTGATGCTATTTAGAGCCTGTGGATATGGTTATGTATGTTCATAGAAAAAGAGAGGGAGGAGCGAAAAGAAACGATAGAGATGACAAGGAGATATCAGAAGTAGGAAGGAGATGACAACAGCTGTTTAAGATAAGGGTGTTTAACAAGAGCCATGAGGACTAGGGACATGCAAAGTGGGACATTAAAGTGGAGCATGGGGACTGCAAAGCATTTCATCTGACCAATGAAGATGTAGCTGGCTGGTCAGCAGGTCAGTCCACCTGAAGATATTACTCTGTGTGTGTTGTGAATAGAGTGGAGGTGTACTCAAGTTGGGTCTGTTGAAGCTTGTCACATAAAGTACAGAGCAAGCTCTAGGCAACCATGATCATATTGATCTAGTCCCCAAATTGTTGACTGCTCATAAATGTGGCCTCTGAGACTGCATGTGTTGGCCAGCTAATCTGTAAGACTTTCTTTCAGTGTTTTAACATTTAAATTATCATAAAGCATGTAGATCTGGTTCTTCAAATCTAGCAAACAGTCGTTGACTCTATTAGTATTCATAATGAGTCTGTGGAACCAAATTCAATCCTGGAGCCATTTTGTGGACCTCAGTAGTTTTGTTACAGTTTTTTTTTTTTTTTTGATGGAAAATAAGTTGATAATCTTCTCATATTAATACCCAATCCCTGATTCTGCAACTAATTTGCATGCAGGGCTGGCTAACACAATGGATACTGGACATCAGGTATGTTCTAGGCAATGTGAAACAAAAAGAAAAGATTATACAAGGTTCGCTTTTCTTAGTAAGCAAAATTATTTTTAATAATTGTCCAAACAGAGGTGCTATTTATTTCACATCTCTGCAGAAAAGTGTTAACATAGTAATGCTTTGTGATCATGTGTTAGTTATTAGGTTCATAATGAGTATAATACTGTCTTAGTTGTAATGTTCATTAATACAGCAGAAGAATACAGTATGTTAATGTGTGTTCCTTCAGGATTAGCTACAGAAACTGAAAGTGCAGTTCTGTGCTAATACAGTAAAAATCTGTTAAACCCCTAACCTTTGTGCATGGAAAAGGCATTATTTTAACAGGTTTGTTCCATTAATGATTATTTGTTTAAGAGGGCTTCATAGTATCACGCGCTTTCTGGCTGCACACTCAGAATTTTTTTCTGTGGACACATCTGTTTCTTTGACAGATTGTGTCACTGTAAGCGACAGGGTTTTTCACATTATCTTGAGGATTTTCTTACAAGCAATACATGTGGGGTGCTTTACATGTGTGCTGGAATTTCATGGTGAATCTAAGCGTGCTGTTGTACCACAGTAGTCCAGTATAGCTCATGGTCCAGATTCACTTTGCCTTCCCAAAAGTTACATTGGCACAACAGAGGGCAGACTATTGCAAATATTGCTTCTCCCTGTCCCTCTTTGTCTCCCAGCAATGTGCCCAAAATTCCTACTGTCTATAGCAAGGAGCTTTGTGTCACCCTGTATCTCTTGGACTGGCTACAGAAGCAGAGGAATCTTCAAGCTTTCTCTGTCCAGCTTGATCCACATCTTTTGTGCTGCACTGACTATCCCCTCTGGAGGAGCTGCTTCCCATGACTGCAGTCCTTCCTGGAAGGACATTTGAGCTGAGACAGTCTCCGGACCACCAGGAACAGGCGTTACTTTGACACAGTAATTTAAAACTGCACTAACTGGAGGAAGAGGCTGCAAGCCCATTCAATTCCCTGCACTTCCTTGATGCAGCAGAGGAGGATTCCCACCACAGATTCCCTGATGGCCTGGGAGACCCTCCCCAGCTGGGAATCACAACCCACACCAACATGCTGCTCTTCATCCAGAGGCTGGGGAGTGGGTGTAGGAGGAAATGCCTTGGTGCTGAGCGGCCAGGAAATAAGTCTAGTTACTGTCTGTGCAGTCTCCTCAGTGCAAAAGGAGGAGAACTGAAGCTAATGTCTTTCAGGGCTAGCATGTGGTTCCCACTGATGAAGCTGTTTGGGATTTTTTTTGTTCCCTGTCAGTATGAACTATGCAGTGTGTGGTGTTTGCAGTTATTTGCTCTTGGAAAGTGAGCATGTAAGAAGTTTATACACTTTGCCATGTCTAGTAGCAACTGTTCATATCAGTTCTTTCCAAAAGATTGATTCCTAGCTTGCTGCAAGCACAGTTCATCAAATCCTTAATACAGAGGCGAATGGATGGTAGTCTCTTTTTCATCCAAACAATTGTAAGCCTGCATTTGGCTAGCAGCTATGCTTGTTGGATGAAGCATGACTGTTCAGTATTCGGTTTGTTTGCTGTTGCCAGCAAACAATACACTGGCAAGTGTTTACACTTTCTTTCTCTTGCCTTTTTTTTTTTTTTTTTTTTTTTTTGGTGCTATACAAGATTAAGCATGAGTAATGTGTGTCCAGAGTGTATATGCTAATTCCTATATAGACATAGGTGTTAAAGTTTAAAAGGAGAGCAAGTAATTTGGGATCACTTGATACCATGTGCTACCTTCTTTACACTAATTTGTTAATATTTGCCTAACATTGTTTTAAGTCAATGAAGAACATTCGCAGCTGACTCCTTCCCTTTGCATCTCCTGTTTTGTTTTCCCATTTCAATTCATCTGTCTGTCTGGCAACGTTAAAGGGAAATAACCAGGTAGGCATAATTTTCCAGCACAGAAAAGTAGTGAAGAGCCTGAGAATGCAATGGGATTTGACTTCTGAGCACATTTCTTAGTTACTTTGTAAGCCTCTCTCTATATTAATGTATTGCTGCACTTTGCAGAACAATATACTCATAAGGACTTCATAGTCAGCTTTCCTTCTTCATTCTGAGGACCAACACGTTAGTTTTTCAACAGCTGTAATCAGGAAAATAAGAGCTTTAGAGTTTGCTTCAAACCCCATATCTCTAGGCAATCTGCTGCTAGAAAGCTACTCACAGAGTTAGCATGAAACTATTCTAATTCTGTATTAATTGCTGTAATTAGGTTTTTTGCGTCATGATCAGATCAAGGAAGACTAAAGAGGGAAAAAAAAAGAAAAAAGCACCCTCTTTATCCACAGCTTTCCTAAGATGAGGCTCAATATTGCCGTCAAAGGCAAAGGCAGTGCAAGTTAGACCTTCCCAGCAGGGCAAAAGCCCTTGGCTTCACAGATGCCAGGGGCAGTTTTATTCCAGTTGAGCTGCACTCATTCTCAGCATGCTTTCCTGCGTGCAGGCCTTCTGCTTGTGTTGGTTCTGATGGGATTTTTTTGGTTTCCCTGTTTTGCTTAGATCCCTCAGTTTTGGAGGTCTGTCTGGTTTTTGCTGCTTACAGGTAGACTCATGATTTCCTTACATGATACCATATATGCCCAATGTACCTGTGAAGAATTATATCCCTCAGGTTTCTCCTGACCCACTTTGTATATGGCAAATTGACTGCAAAGCATCTGGGTGCAATCTGGGGGAAGTTCCCAGTCTGAATCTTAGGCTTATATAGTTCCCTGTGATGCAGGGTGAGCATTCATTTGTACTGCTCTTTCCTTTTACACAGCTGTTGTTTGCTATTTCCCTGTTATTAAATACTTGCACAAGGAAAGAAAAAAAAATGCTGATACTTGCCATTAACTATTTTTGATGCAACAACTAAGTCTGCCAACTGCATGAAGTGAATGCATTTTGTTAAGCACATCAAAAATGCATTTGTAAGAAAAGGCTCATCGGGTCAGATAAGAAGGACACAGAGTACAGTGTGAGCAAAGTACCTTGGTTTGCCATCCACAAAATGCATTTTTCTTTCTTCAGTCTTTTGTGTGTTTGAATTATTTAGACTGTAAACTTTTCATGATGGGAACCGTTTCTTAATTACAACATATTTATACAATGGCCATCCGTCAGCCAGCCGTCAGTAGAGAATTCTTCCCCATCCCCTCATTCCTCTTGTATCTCACCACTTCTGTAGTTTATATTCTCACCTAAACACAGATTCTTCTACATGGCAGCCTTTCTGCATCCAGTTACTTCTCATTCTTCCTCTCTTCTCCTGCATTACCTTCTCCAGATGGTACATCTACAGGAAAATGAACAGATATAGAAATAGCTGTTTTTCTTTGAATGGGAATTAGGCTGCATTAGCTTCTCACTGATGCTTTAGTTTGGGATCAGGCTGATCTGCTAGACCTGGGCAAGAAACCGTGTTTCTATTAAACGAGAGCTTTGGAAATGTAAACATTTTCTTGATTTGGATGAAATGTTGACATCTCAGGAAAGTTTTCAAAGCCCAAATCCAAGGAGAGTAGGCTGGACTTGAACTAAGTCAAGGAAATTAGAATGCTTCTGCCCCCCCCCTAGATTCACTTATTTTTTCTATAAAGTGAAACAGATTCGTTGGAACCAGCTTGAAGAAGGAAGATGAAATGGACTGAGCATCCATATTTTGGCTGAGCAGGTCCAGGTCCTCTTGTGCTTTCGTATCCTCTTTAGTAGCACTATCCCTGTATGTTCAGGAGAGTTGAGGTAGGACATGAAGGAGAGGAACGTCTGCTTGCCATTCCACTCACCTTGTCCCACAACATTTCAGATTTCCCCTCTGATTTCAGGAAGAACAGGAAGATTGGGCTCTATTTTTCCGTAAAGGTTTAATTTCTCATAAAGCTAGGTGCGCAAGAGTTAATATTATTGATGGTGTGGCTGACAGAGTGGAAAATTAAGCTTGAAGTGTTGCAGTAGATTGTTTCAGCATGTCTTTTTTTATTCTCAAGAAATCTCGAATTTTCCTTTTCTCGACTAAGTGACCATCTCTCACCGCAGATGCCACTTCCCTCTAGCCCTTCTCACCAGTACTGATACTTAGTGTTATTTACTATTATTCCCAATTATATTTTGAGTTTTTTTGTACACATCTATACATGTTATGGACATCTATGGGAAATTGGCTTGAGCAAGAAATACGAGATTGGGTTGTGGAGTTATTAAATATTAATAAACAATGACTTTCAGATCACCCAAATTATAGCCATGTGACCATCACCATATACCATTCCCAGCCATGTGACCACCACCTATCTCTTGTTCTGCTTTTTTGGAAGCAGAGGAGTATGATCTTTTGCACATGAATTTGTGATGGTACTGTCAGTCATTCTTTGAACAGTGAATTTTATTACTTAAGTCTCCACATTAGAAGAACTATTGGTATTTCCATATCACAGGATCTGCGATGCAGTACAAAACCATTAGATTTATTTTACCACCTAGTACAATATGTGTAGGAGCTATAGCTCCTAAGAACGTGTTTCACAGCTCATGTATGGAGACATTTTTTTTATCTGAAATTCCCCAAGCTCTCCCCTTAAAACAAATTTAAGCAATGATACAAATAATTTTTCAAGAAGATTGTTTTATGAATACATGTGCTATACTCTGTCTTTTTAAAGAGTAGAAAATCACATAAATGACAGTTCCAGAAACTGTATATTTATGACTTTTTTTTAACTTTCCGATTATGTTGGCAATGACTAAAAAAAATAAAATTTTGTAATTTTGAGGAGAGAATAATGTACTTTTTTATTAAAATAGAAATGACACACTGCTGCATATCTAACTTGATTTAGTGTTTTTATTAGTTATAGAACTGTTTTAATACCTCACTAACTATTGCTTTCTCCCTTAAGGTTTTCATTGTTCTCATACCCTAGAAACAAATTGATAATTCTGAAAAAAATAAAGTATTTCTTGGTTGTTTGCTAGCAGCAGAATAGCAATCAGTCACCACAGGGTTACTACAATGGGCATCATTATATCTGGATCCTTATCAATTTCACTATATGGGTAAGTATTATTGCTGCATACCGGAACTCCTTTGGTGTTATTGCTTAATTTTAATTGTGATTGTAAAATGTGAAAAATGTGGATCTTTAAACAACAATTAAACACCTGCTATACTTGTTGTGCATTGGCATTTAAAGATATATTGAGTATTTAAAATCTGCTGATTCAGATATTACATTGAGGGGGGAAATAAAAAAAAAAACAGGGATTGGTTTGAAGACAAATGTTTGCTTAAGGAAACAGTTGCTGGGAAATTTAATTTAGCCAAATACGTGATGCAACATCTGAACCTTAAAACATTTTGAAGAGTAAATTTTGACGTCGTGCTGTTTCTCATGCAGCTTCAGAGAGGCTGCCAGTCCCTCACAGCTTCCAAGAATCCCACTGTCCTGTGTGTGTCCCTCTTACATCCTGCTAATGGAAAATCCTGCACTGGAAAACACCTGCCCAGCATTAACAAGATGTAAGTGGCAGAAACAGCAGAATGTCAAGTTGCAGAGAAACAAAGAAATGCAGGTTTTGTAGAAAAAGCCACTGCTGACTGCTCCCAAATTCTTAATTTCATTCAAGAGTGAAAACATTTCTAAATTTTGTGAGCGAGAATCCCAGCAAAACATGAGCACATGATGTTCTTTAAGCGTATGAGTGATCTTAATGAGTTAGGGCTCAGCGCATGTTGACGTGCTTTGCTGGACTTGGCTCTGTCGATGGTGTAAAGAGGTTTAAATCTAGCAAACATAAAGAGAAGCAGCAGTTCAGTACAATTAAATCTGCCTGTGCTGCAGAGCCTCGGTTGCGCACCTTCCTGCATCTCCTCTCTTCCCCTTCCATAACTATAGCTTGGAAAAATTGTTTGATCTGAAAAAATGACAAATTTATCCCGTCAGTAAAGCCTGCTTTTCTAATCTTTGAGGGCAAGTTTAGTTTTAAAGTTTACAGGTGTTGGAAAAGCAACAGCATTTTAAGTGTTAATTTTTGTCTGTTGCTGTTTTGTGTTTATTTAGCCACTTTAAACTCAGAAGAAAACCACTGTGGTATCAACCCTTCCATCTTTGCACATATGGTGGGAAGAGTTTTCCATGCCCTCAGCTAGTTCTTCCCCATTCTGGAAGGTTGCTCAGGGGATCTTTTGCTTCTTGATTTATGATCTAGTCAGGTAAGGTTGTAGAACCAAATACCTCCCCCTGCCAAACCAGCAGTTCTGGGAGACAAACTATTCCTTGCTTCACGAGAGGTAACACACACAGTATTTTTCCTCTTCTGTAGAAGAGAGCTTGGTGTTTCTTAGTGGTTTCCCAAGTAAGCAATGTTGCTTTTCAGGGGTGCTTTGACTTGGGTTTATGTTTCTTGCAGTCTGGACTCCTGGGATTCACCTACTTCTTGCCCATGTACTTCTATTGAATTTGCATTGAACTTTGAAACTGATTCAACATGATCTGCTGTCAGCCTCCTGCTGCACACTGGGTGATCGAAATACCTCCCTTCCCCTTCCTGGGAGAGTGGGGTTCCCAAGGGCACGTCACATTCCTTATCTTTTCCTGCTTGCTAGTTTGAGACCACTGATATCTGGCTAATAGGCATGGAAAAGCCAACAATGTTTTTGACAACAAATGCATGTAATAAATCAGCAACTTTTGTATTTCAGTTATTCCCCAAAATACTCCCTCAGTTTGGAAGTACAGTAGCCCCATAACTCCTTTCTGCAGAGACCAAACAGCTCCTCAAATGCCTTACCACAAATAAATCATTTAAGTATCTTCTGCTTGTCTTATAGCATGTCTTGGCTACCAGTACACTTTCCTGTCAATCTTCAGTAATGGCTTGTGTCAGGTGGAACCTCCTGGGAAAGAAATGGGTTTATATTAAAAAGTTTATGAGAGCATCTCCTATATCTCCAACATGTGTCATAGAGAGGCATTATTAAATATAGAATAAATAACAGACAACCATATTACTGGGCTTTAACTCCGTTGAGGGGTTCCATTTTTTAAAAGTGGATTCAGTGCTCATGAAAGCTGTCAGGTTTAGGTTGTTGGAAACCAAAGTGGTCTTTTGACCCACAGATCAGGTGTGGTATTGTCAAGAATTGTGCAAGGTCTCCCACGCTGTCCTCACCTGCAGCACCTGGATTTATGCTTTAGCCAGTCTGTACGACGGGCAGGTCCAGGCAGTGCAATGGAGTTTAGTGCAACTAATCCAAAAGTAGCTCTGAGAGGGCTGGTACCTCCACATACCACAGCAATGTGTACAGAGGCATTAGCCAGGGTCCCAAAGCTGGGCTCATTGCCTGAGCGTGGAGAGCCACACTGGAGCTGTGTCAAGGGGTGCACGCAAGATCTCAGCAGCAGGCTGGCACTGTTCTGGGGGCAGAATAAACCCAGTGTGGGGAAGTCTGTAAAGCCCAGGGGTAAAATGGTCTGGCTTGGAGGACTCCTGTTATCTCCATGTTCGGCTAACCCATAGGGAGCCTCACATTGCTTGGGCTCGGCAGTATGCGTGGCATATTGAGGCTTAGATTTTAAGCCTACACCTTTATAGCACAAGGTCTATCCATCAATGTACCTACTCTAGTGTCAACTTTTGTCAGCTTTATAAATTGGAAAAAGAGATTCATGATCTAAGTCCAGCCCCTCACTCTGCGATGCATTGATGCCTATAATTCCTCATAGAAAATATCTTTCCCAAAGTCTGCAATGTGTTATAATCTCTAATTATGAATATGTTCACAGAATTTGTTCATCTCAAGATGCACTTGTGCATCTGTTATTTATGCACTATACATTAAACTTTACATATAGCTTTAGAAATATTTCTGCAGATGTGCACTTGTACTTAAAAGACCATAGAAAAAGATATGTTAAGCTGCATGATGAGGTCCTTGGGTAAGGATTATAAAGTACTGTAAGTCCCCATGGTGGTGTTGTAACTAGATGTAGACAACCCTCTGCTGAAACTGTGGTCTGTGGAAGGGGGTCTCCAGAGTCACGGCTGCCGATGATGCTGCAAGTCCACCTTCACCTGCATCTGTCCTTACAGCTACCTCACAGGCGGTCTGTGGGCTGTGTGTCTCTGCTGTCGGGCATGGTGGTGCTGAGGGGCTCAGGAGGGGCTTCTCCTGAGTGAGGGCACAAGCCCTGTTTACAGACTCTGAGTGTTCATGGCAGGCAAGCCTGGTATTGAGGGCATCCTCAGGCTACCCTTTGAAGATGATACAGCAAGAGGCCAGTATGTTTGTGAGGGCAAGAAAGTCTGGTACTATGCAAGAGAGACCGTAAACTTATTAGGGAAGCTGAACTTTATGTTTAAATAGCACATAATGCAGTGAGGACTGGTCCCTGCCCAGCACTTTTAATTGCTGCTGTAATAATACAAAAAACAGAGCCACTGTTCTGTATGCAGCCATATAAAAAATGATAAATTGTTATTCTACTTGTTTTCCTCTTGCAAAGTAGTGCTGTCAGTATGGAATTTATTTAACTGGAAGATAAATCCTTAAATGATTACCTTAGAATCTGAAGGGGAAAAAATACAATTCAGCACTAGCCACTATAAGAAAATCAGAATTAAAGCTAATGTAACTTAAAAAAACTCCCACCAAATATTGGAGTGTCAATAAATACATGATGTACAAAAGTGTACTCATCTTTGAGCACACCCCAAGGTCTCCTCTGGGTCACAGTTCTGTTCAGTCCGAGAGGGACATAAATGCCACCTTAAAGCTGTGACTGCTTCAGGACCATAATGTTTTTCTAATAGTGCTTTGCTGAAATGGAAGCATTAACTAATAGGTTTTGATAGGGCAGATGCTACCAGATTATTTTATATGTTAGGCTTCCTTGTGCAAGCTCGCTAAGGATGCACGTGGTTCATGGACATGAACCCTGCAAGATTGTGAGCATCTTTGGAAAGTACTGAGGGTCCTTCATTCCCACTGCAAGTTAATGAGGACACTGTGCCAGAAAGGAATACAAATCTGTTGCAGGGTTTGGTTTTTGCTGTTGTTGTTGCTGGGAGGTTTGTGTGTGTGTGTGTGTGTGTGTTGGGTTTTTTTTTCCTCTGTGTGTGTGCTTCTGTGCTTTACAAACAAAAGCGTTTTCTCCATGGAGAGTGAAGAGCCCAACATATCCATACAAGGTGCCCCAGCATCACCTCAAACAAACATTTGCTTGTTAATCTGGAAAATAACGGTGTGCTACAACTTCAGTGCTCTATGTTTTCTTTTCACCTTACAGCACTGTTTTGCTTTTCATGTTGTTTATGTTATGCTGGATAATAGAAGTACCTGAAATATTTGGAGACTGACTGAAAAAAGCCTTCCTGGCTTTTCCTCGAAGCACTGTTATCTTTATGGAATCACAGAAGCTGGAGATTGTAAAGGCCTTTTGGGTCATTGGAGCCACCCATGTGCTGATGCCGGATCAACACTCTTTTCTTTTTCTGTTTAAGCTGCTTGTGATATGGTGGTGCAAGGAAATTTGCACTTTAATAGGACACGTTTTCATATAGGCTCAACCTGATTTTGTCTCCTTTTGTAGTCCAGATATATACAGTGCTATAGAGGCCATATGAAATTACAGCAAGAAGTTATGAATGATGTAGGAAATGAAAAATTAATCACAAAGAGCTAGAAGGTAGCAGAGCTGTGCTGCACTCTACCTTTTGATATTAAACCCAGATATAGCCAGGAAAGGAAACTGGACTCAAAATGTGTCAAGGAAAAATAAATCCCTAAAAATAAAACTGAAAAAATAAAAATGCAAATTTTAAAACATTTGGTTTTAGCATATCTTGAAAATGTTCATTCTCTCCTGGTTAAAAAAAAAAAGAACAAACCGCTTCCCAGCTGAAGGCAGAGCACTTCTAAATGTGGCTTTGTCCCAAATCAAGACAAACTGAAAGGGCTTCTGACAGTTCTGGGAAGTGCTAGTGTATTCACACCATAGCAAGCTGTTTGGGTTTTGTTGTGTTTTTGGTTTGGTTTTGTTTTTTTTCCCTTCAAGGGGTGTAGAATCACTCGTTCTAGGGCTGCTAAGTGGCATATATAGGATTCATAAGTAGTGCACATAATAAAAAGAAGTCCTCTTACTTACTACAGGTGTCCTATCAAGATAAAATCAGGTAGAAGGTGGGTAATGTTTAGCACATCTTTACCGCAGCTATTCTGACCTGGTTTACTTCCACCCCATTGTATAAACATTCTAATCCCACACTGTTTTGGAGAATAGTGAGTGTTAGAAATTTCTATAGTGTGCTATACAATCCTCCTACCTTCAATTGGGGCACACAGA
The DNA here is from genome assembly GCF_000699245.1 of Pterocles gutturalis. Lineage (NCBI taxonomy): Eukaryota > Metazoa > Chordata > Aves > Pterocliformes > Pteroclidae > Pterocles > Pterocles gutturalis. The sequence continues at coordinate 30,004 of NW_010115689.1, read as the reverse complement.
TTTCTTAGTCTCTTGCAGAATCCTTAAAAATTATTTTCCTGGTGGCAAAGAATGCATGGACTCCTCCTCAGGCAAAGTCCACGCAGGACATTGAGGAGGTGTATGTCCCTCACTGCTTAGCGCCGGGAGTGTTCTTCAGCACCTTGCAGCATTAGATTGATCATCATCACCATCAATAGCTGCTGCTTACTTGCTCTCCTTGAAGAATGTGACTTTTTAAACATGAAGCCCTGGGACTTTGTGCTGGTCAGCAGAGCATCCGTACCAAGTGATGTGCCCTGCTCTCTGCACACACATTGCTTAGGATGACTGCTGGAGCCTCAGTCCTTTATGCGTTTGCTAGTGAGCACCTGCATCGAACATGTGGGACTCTAATCTTCACATGCTAGATGGCCTTGAATAATTTCAGTGAGTTTTATAGGCAATTCGGTGGGGAACAAACTACTGTAAAGAGAGACCTGCGATGACCTGTCTTTTTTTTCCCCCCTTCTTTCAAACACATGATCTAAGGATTCCCTTGTGGGTGGCCCTTCTTTCTTTTGTGCCATTGTAATTTCTTCATAGGTGGTACCTGACAAGTCCTTTTTTCCCCTTGGAGTTTTTTTGTTCAGATTCCATTCACTTCAAAATATCATTACCATTGCAAACAAGGAAAATGTGTTTATCAGAAACTGCAAACTCCTTTAGGGCCTCATAGGATTAATCACGGTTATAAAGTTTTATTAAACACAATTTTTGTTTAATGACAAGCTCCACCAGTCCTTCCCATTCCAAACCAATCCTGTCCTAAGGGTGTATCTAGCACAGCAGATTGTTTTCAACAGACTCTCAAGACAATCCCTATTACTTTGTCATGCACAGAGATATTTTTCTTCCTGGATAATTTGAACTTCCTTAAAAATCACATCTGTTTCATACTTTATTTATTTGTAATTTAAATCCTTAAATTGAATCTTTCATTACTAACATCTGGGCTTGAAATGCAGCCCACTTGAAAAAATACAAATTTTATTTTATTTCTAGTTACCCCCCTTCACTCAGTAGCATTGGTACAAACATTCCCTGGCCAGAGGCAAAACAGCCGGGTATCTTAAAGCTGTGATGCTGTACCACGTGTAATATGGCTCACTTGAATGTCCCTGAAGTGACTGGCAATTTGCCCAGAATTAGACTGAATGCAAGTAATAAGCTGTAGAAATTCCACAATATTGACAATTAGATATCTCTATACAGCAGCAGCTGTGTATTGTTCTCATGGTATATTCCTCTCAAAGCACCTCCTAAAAAAAAGGGGGAAAAAACCTGGCAGAAGGTTGCGTGCAGCAGAAAGGTAATATACATTGTATGAAATATCTCAAATTCAGATTAATAGGAATGTTTCTGTTAGTACAGTTTTCAACAATAGAAATACTGGCTAAAACAAAATGCTGAGGAATTTTCAGTTTATAATGCCACATCTGTACTGCAAAATTGTGATATTTTAAGCATTTTCTGGGAAAGATACCTACCCAATCTTTCCTCTCATCGTGAAAAAGAGGAAATGGGAATATGGGCTCGCCTTTGCATGCTGTTTGGTAAAAAGCTTCGACAGTCATTTGAAAATTCTCCCCAAAACAAGAAGAGTCCTGCACAGCGGGGTCTCTATGAGATGTAACAATATGGCCCAGAAGGGAAAAGCAGTGTTAGAAGAAAAGCTTTAATTTTTTACCTGATTTCAGAAAATTCAGATAGCTCTGAGGGACTTGCTGGAATAAATACACTTATTTCCTATCAATTCTCAATTCCTTCACATTTCAAAGCTTATTCATCAGCCTTTCTACAGAAAGTATGGAAAATTAATTCATTGGGCATTTATTTTATTTTACTTATAAGAAGCAGCTGCCCACAGTGAACAGATTCACATTTTATTTTTTAAACCATACTTTTGAAGTTGCATTATGAGCTATTCATCTTTGATATTTTGCCCAGTGGATATCAATGGAGCTTGTTTCTCTCTGCTACTGAGCTTGTCAAACTTTGGTTTTGGTATTTGCTGTTATTGTAATAGAAACGATCATTTTTAAAATAGGCTGCAGTTTTGTTCAGAAGTACCATAAAACTGAGGGAACAATAAGATGTCAAGTTTTATATTGCAGATGCTAATTTATCAAGCTAATTACCAACAAAATGCAACTAAATTGCTGATAATCTTGAGATTGATTAATTCAGCAACGGAGATATTGATGAGTATTTAAAGGTTAGGAATAGGAGTGTTGTGATGCAGGATCCCCTGCTTACTTCTGTGCTTACCACAGAAGAAGAATTATCTTGGCACTGCATGGCATACACATTTTGACAGATACGTGTGCTGTATGCCAAACAAATCACCAGAGAAAGGAAAGGCCAGTTTGTGCATTTCTCTGCATGGTATGACCACACCGAATATTGCTAAAATAGAGGGAAAGGTTTTGCATGATGCTGCATGTTCAAGTTCCTGTGTCTTGACATCCATCACCCCGGCTCCTAATATTTTCATTTCCTCTTCTATATCGCCGGCCTTTGTGCAACTTCCCTGCCTTTCTCCCTCTTTCCCCTGTAAAAAAAAAAACAAAAAAAAAAACCAAAACAAACAAACAAACAAAAAACAAAAAAACCACTCCACAAATGCAAACACAACAAGAGACTGTGACTTATGGTCTTCTTCAGCTGCAAGGAAAGTGTAGGTCACGCCTGAATCCATCAGTCCTTTGGTCAGAGATAATGTTTCCTTCTTGGGCAGTGGGGAGAGTGTTTCTTCTGGGCTTCATCTGAGCTTTGCCTCCTTTCCTCCAGGCTGAGGCTGCTGAGTCAGTCGTGATGTCTGTTTCTTGGAACTGGAGACTGGGCTGAAATGGTCCGAAATTGCATCATTTGGGCCCTTCTCTTGCCAGCAGCATAACATCAGGTCCCTTCAGTGCCGAATGTACTCCAATAAAGGAGGTTAAAAAGCCGGTTCATTAATTGACTCCAGCACTGAGTGGGTCCCTTTCATAACCTGTGTTATCAGCAGACGTACAAGCGTGGTGTGGTGAGGAATGTGATTACGGATGAGATTTCCTGGGAGAGGAATTAGCTGGCTCTGGTGGCGATCTCTGTTGTAATGAGCACGCTGCCATCTTTATGAATACAGTTATAGACGTACTCCCACAGCCCTGAAAAACACAGAGCTCCTCTGCCTCTCCGAGCAGTGCCAGCCAGGTTCTCAAAGGGTTAATATGCAGTTTACAATTGAATAACATAAAATGAGCTGTAAATAATGTAATGATATGTATTGTTAAGCTACATATACTGTACCAGGTGCAAGTACTCCCACTCCTCACTTAGATATAATCTGGGGCAGTCAACAAACACAGATGTATTTTAACAAAAAGAGAGAGGAAAAAAAGATAAAAAAAGGATGAACAAGAAAAAAATTAAAACATATGTAAGATAATTTAACTGAGATAACGACCCAGGTAAAACCTGGCATATTTTTCAGAGCCACTTTAACTGTGCCATGTAAAATACAATGGCATTTTGACTTGTTTTTGGAACATGCATGAGCCAAACACGTGTGGAAACACCTTGACAGGCCTTTTGTATAACTACAAGAAAACTGATAATCCTAAATCAATTACATGGGGGAAAATATGAATCTTTGTATACTAGTAATTATAATGGTTATTTTTCACTTTTGTAGCACCTGCAAATGATGCACTGTATATATAACAATGATTCAAAAAGCCCTAATTAACTGTTTATTTTTTTTTCTTCTTGTTTGCTGGCTGTAACCAGTCTGCATTAATTGACAATTTATATGTGTGTGTATATAGATATAGATGTGTATTTTCTTTCCCCCGCCCCCCAAATATTTTCTATAACTTCCAACTGCCTGGAAATCACACATTATTGAATTTGCCTCTTTCAGGTCGATTCTTAAAGCCTCATCAGAGACTTTCTGCTGAACTTCCAGAAACACTCAAGGGACAGAAAAGCGTGGTAGAATATGCTGGGCTGATCCTACCTAGTGGGGACAACTGCAGTCCCTTCTGTAGCATGATGACATGGCTCCTGAATAATCGTGCCAGTCAGAATTCCTAACTGCTCCTACCAAATGTGAAAGAGCCGATTTTGGAAGACCTCCAGCCACAGCTTTCCACTGCTGACAGATTACTGTGGGCTATTCATGGAGCAAGATTAGCCTGACCACCATGAAGAAAACTCTTTGTTCCGTGTCATTACCTAGGACGGATTGAACCATGCTAAGGCAAAGCTGCACTGGTGAGCTAAATGCATAGAGAAATTGGATCAGTGATTATTCTGAAATTATGCTATTATGGTCAAAGGGAGCGGGGGCGGTGGATTTGTCGGGGTTCTAGGTAGGGAATGTGAAATACAGCAAAGCCTGGTGGAGGGAGAGGGGGAGACAGCTTGCGGTAGGCACCGTTAGGTTTTCCAGTGTGGGTGCGGGCACGCGGTCACTGTAAAAGCAAAGCACAGCGGAGCTTTGTGTTGAAATGAAAACGCAACTGTGCCTAGGCAGTGGCCAAAGGTCCTGAGCCTTGGGTAGGCACCACGCGCTGCGGCACCAGGAGCGAACCGGCTGGCGCCTGCAAGGAGGCACAACAGCGCCACGCAACGCGAGCGCAAGATGGCTGCTGTAACCATCTGCAGGACATCAAAGTCTGCTGCCTGATGGCAAGTGGGCTGCCAAAACTTCTAAAGGCTTTGGCGCCTGCATGTAAATCGGATGCAAACTGTCCATCTGCTGCATGGCACAAGTGACAGCTGATTCTTTTTGCAGTCCGTAAGATGAACTAGACCTAAGCCAATCCGTCCCTGTTCCTAATCACACAAGGTTTGTCCTACCAGTTTCGTTAGCCAGACACATGAGATACAGTATGTGGTTTTTCATTTTGCTCCGTACGTGACACTATAAAAACAATGCTGGGGATGGGCTGTGAAACCAAAGGGGACACACTGCTGCTACTGCAGAGAAAGCATATTGGCAATGTTCAAAGCATATTGGGGCATAACAGTAGTCTAAAAACCCCAATATGGATCAGGACAGCTGACCAGATGTCTTGACTGACATTTTTTAACACGATTCAAGGGTGTCCCTACAGTACATAAATGCAAACTATACATCTGTGTCCTTTTTTTTTTTTTTTTCCACTGGAAATACCGTACATGGATGCTTTGATTGTAGTTGACAGCTCCAGTGTGAGGAGAGAGCTGTACAATGCTGGGGCTCTGGCCTTCTCCTCTGAGAAGCTCACTGGAAAAGTTTGACTTGGGTTACTGTGCAAACAGGCAAGAGACAGTCGTTGTCTTTGGCAGAAAGTTACCTAACTCCTTTCCTCATCAGATGGGTAGTGGGAACTTGCTGGGATGCTGTGTTGAAAGTGGGGGATGAGATGTGATATACTGTTATAATAAGGGAGTGTTGTTCTTTTCTAGACTGATCTCAAATTTAGAAACTAGGATTACTATTAAAACATAATCACTCAGCTGCACAATTGTTTGTGAGAGGGAGGGAACAGTAACGGTTGGGGAGGGAAAAGTGCTGCAGGTATATCAAGGAGCAAGGAACAAAGAGGGTGAAAGAACAGTTAAGTTTCTAATTTCTCACTTTGTGGTCTTTAGAGCGAGAGTAAAAAATGAAATGTAGACCTCCTTTCCTCCCCAGCCTCCTCATCAGATTAAACATGAGAAATGTCAATGTTCAGTTTGAACCAGTGCATTTACTCTGGACTGCCTGCCTGTGTAAGCCCAGCTGGTGCCACTCCCCTCAGTTTACAAGAAACATTTCATGTGTGTATTTCCACCCATCCATAAACATGTGTCGGTACTTTTTCTCCTTCCACTTCTGGTACATTGCTGGTATGGTATTAGGAGCTCTGGAGGTAGGAAGCCTGTTTTCATACCTGTGTGTCCAGAGCAGCTCAGAGCATGGCAAACACCATTCTCAGCAACTAAAGTTTATTCCAAAATACAATTCCTTGCCCTATCCCAGCCTCAGTAGGGGGAAAACTGAAATCTTGCCTTCTTCAAATGGGGAGCTGCATTATAAGCTAATCACAGACTCCACCTCTGTCCTTGCTGGGCTTTGGCATAGAATTCAGTCTCCTCCACTGATGCTCCTTGTTAGCGTGTCAGAAGGGGTAGATTTATAGCATTTGCAAGGACATAACCAAATAGACTAGTTGATTTCAGTGTGTACTCTCTGGTTTCCTGGTAAATGTAAAGTGGTGTCTAAATTTACGTTTGCTTTGATCCAATTGTTTTCTTCGTAAACCTTTCCTTTTCCCGGCAGCTAGCTCTAAGCCACATGCAGAAACAAAAGATGCCCTTATAAAGCAAAAGGCCCCGTAGTATCAGCAAAGCCACAGATAAAGTTCTGCCCAGCATCTGCATGTACACTTTCTGTGGTGCCAGCTGCTTGGCTGCGCACTTTGTGGAAACACAATTCTTGTTTAACACACTTTTTGATAGCGTAAAGCTTGTGCCTGTCGGTGATAAAACCTACTGGCACTTAAGTCTGGATTTTATGTACCCATTCAGATTTGTAGTGTGCCCTTAAAAAGGTATTGTGTCATGACTTCAATTACCTTGTGCCTATACAGATATTGTATATTTACCTCAAATCCAGCTCTGGTGACTTGGATGAGTATTTGAGTCCAATGAGAACAATGTTGACGTGGCTCATGGCCGGGGTCCTCCCAAGCCGACCTCCCTCAGGGCAGAGGGGCTGCAGGCATGCTCAGCCCTGCACAGCCCTCCACTGCCCAGGGTGGTGGTGCTGCCCCATGGAAAGGATTTTTCCACTATGCAGGTGAAAGCTTGGATGCATGTGTCAGAGCAAATGGCCTGTGCCTGCTCCATCTTCTTCAGGCATCCTCCAATGGCTGCTATGTCGGTCACCTACATTAGGAGGGTGAAAAGAATGAAAAATGAGGTACATGGAGATTTAGAGGAGGCAGGACAAGCCTATGAAAGATAGCTGTCTACGTTCCTGTGAATGGCGCTCAAGAGAAAACTTTATTCTTGAACACAGAAGATCGCTCTTGGTCTGTGTGTTGATGAGCACCTACGTACCTAAAAAATAAATACTTGCTGGCACTGGCAAGCTAGTGATAATGTGCCAACATGACTTTTGTGCTTACATTGTTAACTATAGAGCTGGTGATACGAACTAGAAAGTGCTGGTAGCATACATTGAACTGTGGAGGTACACCACAAGTCATTTGTCTTTCTGAAAATGACCTTCCTCTTTGCCAACTGATGGAAAATCACAGATGTGAAAATATCAAGGATGGAACTGATGGGAATTTTCCTTTTTTTTGGGTCCTGTGCATGTACTGTGCCTTTCAGAGAGGGCCTGAGATTACAGGGATTTTACTGCTGAGATTGTAGGTCCTACTGTAAATCTGCACTAAACAGACACACATATAAATTGCTATCATGCTGTTGCATCAATAGATCAGCTTACAGCCTCTTTTAGATTCTCTTTGTCTTTCTATTTTCATTCTATTCAGGAACTGAGCATCAAGATGGATATTTAAAATTACAGCTTTCGATTAACTGATCTACAAATATACCTCTGACCTCCACACATAGGCTGTTAAATCCTACTGATTTGTCTTCCTGGACTTTTCTTATTATTATTTCCATGAGAAAGCCTGTTCCTGAAAACTGGGTGGGGATTTTGACCCAAACAAAATCTCTGACCTGGGAATGTGCCTGTCACCAATGATTGTTGGAATATTGACTTATTCATGCTAGACTTCTAGCTCAGCGGCTCTGTGAAAAGAAAACACATTGCGACATCCACTTCAAAGCAATTCTGAGAGCGTCTGAAAAGTACAGTTCCCTACATCCCCGAAAATAAGAATTGACACTACATCTTGACATTAAATTCAGAAACATAACTAACCTATTTGCTAAGGATTCTCCATTTGTTCCCCATACCAGAAGCCTTACTTAGAGCGTGAGAAGGGAAAAAATAACTCCCTTACCTCTGCGAATGAGCGATGTAAAACGAGGGTACGGATACTAAATAAGCAGGTGTTGTTACCGCAATGTGACCCAAAGGCCAGGGGAGCCTTCATGGTAATGATGGGAGGCAGGGGTATGTGCTGGTGGTTGACTGCAGTCCTCCTTGCAGTCTTGCCTTGAACCCATGCCAGCCATGCTTCAGCAGAGGGGCCACTTAGCATTTTTCTCCCTTTTATTGCAATGAGGCTTAACGCTCAAATGGGGGAAAAAAGCTCTTAACAATGTAAAGGGAGCATTTTCCCTTTTCTTTGATCTCAGTTCAGATCTATTCTTTCATTCTTTTTGCTGTCAAATGAAAGAACTTAGTCTTCAGTGTTTTATACTCTGCCGTGACAGAGAAGGTACTTTCTGCTTTTCACAGTCCAGCAGTTATGAGTAGTGCAATAAATACATAGGGGTAAGGTCAAGTACTTAGGAGTAATAAATATGTATTGACATGTATATATCTGTTCAAGCCTGAATATTATGCAGTATCTGAAACAAAATCATCTAGCTGTATCTCTGTCCATCCATCCGTCTATCCAACGCCAAAGTTATTTACGTGGTACAGGGTCTGTAAATTCTGCCGAATATCTCTCTGCCATCTAAACTAAGGGCCAAATCCTATTGTCTTCGCTCAGACAGCCTCCCTCTCTGTGGTACCTTTGCAACTCAATAGAGATGCAGTGCAGTCTGCATGCTGGCCCCAAGCTAGAACACATTATTGCTCAGGCTGTGGAAAGGCTGATTTGGATCTGTTCTTTGCACTGCGGCAGTCCTGTGTGATCCTTGCCTGGAATGAGCGTCTCATCTCATACCAGCTCCTTTTGGGCTAGTTTTTGTGCAGTGTTAACATAGCACAAGGTTTTTTTCTTGTGGAAACAAAGTGGCTCCTGACAAGATCAGGGAAAACAGTTGGGACACTGCTCATTGACATTTTACCTGTGGAAAGAGAAGATTATGGCATACTCAGAGTAAATCACACAGCAAAGGGAATGTCCTCATTTTAGACTGCAGAGCAGAGAGCCCGTGTGCTGCAATTGCTAAGGTAATGGTTGCTGCCGCTCAACTGTTTCCTCGAAATGCAGTCACTGTGCCTTTTTATTTTTGGGCACTTTTGCATGCATAATGATATCCGTCCATTTAAAGGCAAATGTCCTCTTAGTTTTAATGGGCTTCTGTTCATGGAATTCTGGCAGATACTGTCTTTACTTTGATTTTTTTTCTTTCTTTTTGTAATTTGGAGCTAACCGTTGACTTGGCATGACTGTACGGGAAGCACAGGGAACCTGTGCCTTCTAAGCACCTGCTCAGCATCTTCCAGAACAGTGCTGCTCTGTGTACATTGTGGAAAGATATAAATTTTCATGGTGTTTTTTTACAATGGATTTATCACATAAATAAGGAACAGAAGAGACCTTGCTGGTCTGTTAATTTGCTTCCCTGTAATATGAGGTTATTCTCCAGAGAGCATTTTCTAGATCCATGGACAGTCCGGTTTTAAATGTTGCAAATAATGGGGCTCACATGGCTTCTTACAGGCAACTTCATAGGCTGTATGGCCTCAGTCACCTTTCAAATGTTTACACGTTCTCTTCTTGCTCGCTTATTTTTTATTTAACTCAGCATGATGCATGCATGCGTTTAATTTTTAACTTTCATTTACAATGTATTGTCTCCATGCCCAAGAGCATTTACGGGCCTTTCCAAATGTCCCTCCTTTTAGCCACTATCCTTCCCTAGTAGTTCCTCCTGTCATATTAGACGCCTGGTAGTTTGAAAATACTCTTTTTTTCTTTTCTGCTATCAAATGTGGCTCAATCAAGCATGGCCTAGCCTGTTGTCTCTGCACTGGGTATTATGTTCAGCACATTCCTGGGGATGATGCTTATTACTTAAGGCCTGATGCAAAGGTTGAGAAGACATATCTGTAATTTTAAAAGGACTGAAGTTTTTCATAGAATCATGGAATGGCCTGGGTTGAAAAGGACCTTAAAGATCATCTAGTTCCAACCCCCGTGCTGTGGGCAGGGTTGCCAACCACTAGAGCAGGCTGCCCAGGGCCCCATAAAGCCTGGCCTTGAATGCCTCCAGGGATGGGGCATCATTTTCCAGATGCTCATTTTATGTACATAACAATGAATGTGTGGAAACAGTGTGTTACAGAAACAGCACAATTCTGAGAAGCAAAGTTTCAGATAATTATTAGCCAGATTTAGTAACTTTTCTTTTTTCTGAGAAATTAAAACATTGACATTACTTTTCTCTTCAGTCACTGTGAATATCTCTGTTCCCTGTACCTCCCAATTAAACATCATGTGTGAATTTAGCTCCTTTTTCAGTTCATTAATAAAGTTTACTGAGTTAGATTCCAAACAGGCTTTTAGAGTATGTGATAATTGTAATACTTTATGTTATGGTGCATCTTCAAAGCTGGATTTAATGAGTCACAGAGCCTACCTGTAAAATTGTGTCTGGAATGAGTTGAAAAGGGAATCATATTTTTTTAAAACAAAAATATTTTTTTCAGAAGCTCTGAGTAAAAGGGAGGCAATATTTCTTAAATCTAGATATCTCCCAGCTTTGCTTTTTTGCATTAATTTTTTATTTAAAAGTTTTTCATTCCACTTGGCTTGCGAACCTTGTAATAAAGTGGTTCTAGGATCAAAGGAAGCTATTTTTATAGTATTACCTCATTTTCTGTTATTAAAATAGAGAACAGCTTTAAGTTATACACATATTTGGTCAAAATGATAGGAGCCCTAACTGTAGTTTCAGTATTTTTCCTAATTCACAAAGGATGGTTTAAGCTTTGGGTGACACTCATTTAGGGGGTCTCAGGACCTCATCTGGAATAAAACAATGCCATTCTTTTGTGCAGTGTTGGAAGCTCTCCATGGTGTTTTCAGAAATCCCTTGTCTTAGGCAACAGCAATATTTCCATATGATGTAATTGCAGAATAAGGGCCTTGCCTTTCATTTTATTCAGTGCAGTGGAGTTTAGGGTGCTCAGGAAATGAAGGCCAGGGCCCTAGGTAATAGTCTATTCAGGTCAGGAAGGCTAATTAATATGCAGACACTAGCTATGTTTCCAGCATTGTGTTAGAAGACTTGGTTTATTTGGTCAATGACAAATGCAATCTGATGGAAAAAATTCAGCCTTCAGAATGGCAATATTTACTTGCATGTACTCGTGTTAGAAGGTGAGGACTGTGTCCTGTACACATTTTGGGATAATGCAAATTTTTTAGAAGAGCTACAGCTGAAAGAGAAAGAATCTGTACTATGTACTGGTCTAAACAAAAATGAAGAGAGGGAAGATTTGTAATTTATTCCATCATTTCTTTACAGATTTCCCACTAGACTTTGAAGAAGGCATGTAACCCTTACAAGCCATGCTCTTCTGTAAAAGGTGTGTCACAGTAACCCCTGTTTCAGATATGTGTGTGTTTAAAAGGCACACGGGAATTCAGTGAGAAAGAACTATAGCAATGTATATCTTAGAGACTTCCTCTCTGTTATTACTTTTGGAAACAAAAAAATAAGTCACATGAGCCTTGTTGGGCTCGGAAGACAATTGTGGGTGCAACGTACCACGATATATCCATCATAGATAATATTATTAATAAGATACTGGCAGGAGCCTTTATGATTAGTATAGTTCTTGATCATTAAAGTTTTCTCTGTGCTTACAAGGTCATCCAGTCACTCACAGACCATTTTTGCCTACTACTCATGTTTACATGCAAGCATGCACCTACATGCCACTGCAGGCCAAGGTCCTAAGCACGTATGAGTGGAAACACTCCAGCCTGAATACTGCACCGGGCACTTCACCTCAGATTAGGCTCATACTCTCTTTGTGTGTTGGGTTGTGTACAAACAAGTGTAATATATTGGAGCCCAATTCGTGAGGAGGTCTCCCAAGCTTGTCTCTTCCTGAGCACAGTCAGTGATTTGAACCTTAGCTATAGCTAGGCTAATAGCCAGTGATTTCAGTGCAGAACATGTGGGTCATGGGTCTGGCATAGTAAAGTCTGATCTCTGGTCTGTGCTTCAGTTAACATCACAGAGCTCGTAACTGCTGAACACAATAGCAGTTATATACCCTGCTATTAGAGTGAATAATAGGTGCAGATCTGGCTGAAAATTTTTTTGTCAGATATCGCAAAATTACAAAAGAAACCTGGAAAACAGTTCTGATACATGAATGGAAAATCCACCTTACTCATAGAGTTAAATCTACCAAAAGCAGCACTGATTGCAGGGTAATACCAGAAGATGTATCAGTGACTGTAACAATCTATTTCTGGAAGCCACATCACTGCAAACCATTTGTATGTTAGACTCATAAAGCTACTTGCGGATTTAAAAGATGTTATTCTCATTAATGATATATAAGTAATGTGAGTCAAGACATTGCCTGACACATTAGCAGAAGAGAAGTCAGTGGCTGGTCTGAGAGATGAAGTCTTCAGAGTGCGTACAAGCAGGTACTTAGCGAAAAACAAAAAATATCGGTCAGTTCTGACCAAGCCAGACACTATTGTCTTACAGATAGCCTTACAGCTAAATAGCTTATAGTACCAAACATTTTACTTTTTCTTGTCATTCACTGGTTCTAAAATACAGCAGCAGAGAAACACCCTGGGGTAATACAGCCAACAGGCTGACCGAGAGCTTCCTAGCATCAGTGGAAACACTTCTATTGACCTCACATTTGAATTGGTCCCCAAATTATTTTCATTTTCACAGTTTAAAACCTCAAGCTGATTCCTGTACCACATATTTCAGCAGAAACAAAAACATCGTCATATCTGTGGATATAAAAATTAGTATTTTCAGTAGAAAACGATTACATAGTACATACATGTGTCATTCATTTAAAATTCTTACAGGAGTAAACATTCAAGCTTCTTCTAATTGGTATACTGCTTGCTTTTTTTCATCTAGAGGTAATAACAGGACAATAAATATATCTCAATTCAGTGCATGCAGAAAACAGATTGTCATAAAAATGGCTTTAATTTAGATTTTTTTTTACACAATTTTACTGTGTAGCATTCATTTATGGTTGCATACGTTTTAGAATTAGGACTGCTGTATCCTGCTAAGGCAAAGCATTTATTTTTTTTTCTATTGTTTGAGAAGACTTTTTTCCCTGCCCTTCTTTAACATTTCAGAATATAAGTTGATGAGGAATGTGCTGAATTGATGGAGACTTTCTGTCTTGCTCTTAAAATTTAGCTCTTAAAGTACATTTTCCTTTACAAGATTTTGATATATTTGTGGCTGCATTTCTGTTACTCAATATGAATAATGTCTGGCCACTGGATAGACATATATTTATTTGCAATAAAAACTGACGTATTAATTATTTCATTCAGTAGACAAGTATCATCATAAAGGCAGGGCTCATACAACATAGCAGGCATCACAGCAAAAATCATAAATACTGTCGTTCTGTTTAGCTTGACAATGGCAGGTAATAGACTATCATTTCTGTTCCCTTAGCTACTGTATCCTTTTCTATCCATCATTCTCTATTGTTATTATCACACTTATTTCAGCATTCTTATATCAGCAGCATTTAGTGACATTGCAAAAACATGGTTCAGAAAGGCTGAACTTTTAATTGTGATGAGAAATAAGTTAGCTTAATTATTCTATGTAAGTAGAAAAGATGTGGTTTGTTCTTCTTCCTAAGTCCTTCCTTCCTAATCGCAATTCAACACCCTTTTTAAGCATTGCTATGTATGAACTTCATGCTGCTAGACAAATAAATTATTTGGAAAAATGCACATTCTTATTTGGAAATAATGCCATCTCTTTGTTAGATTTGCAGCAATCCTATTTTGCCTCTACTGTTTTTAAGTCTAAAATGAAAAATTATATAGAAGATGTTTGTGCATCATATTGTGCTGAATGGTATGTAGGTCAGCATGCTGCACCATAGCAGATAAGGCACAGTGAACAAGTGTTCTATGTACTTACAAGCAAATATCAGTCATAATAGAAGTAGACAGATCTACAAGAGCGTTTTGGCTTAGGAAATGTTTCTTGTCATTAGCATTTAAAAAAAGCTATGAGATTCAGGCCTATCAGCACCGATTCACAGCAAAGCCTGGCTTGCACAGGTTGTTATCTGTTCAGTACAGAGGTGCAGCTGGTTAGCAAATGGATTTGCAGATTTTTTTTTTTTTTAGCAGGGATGAGTAAAAAGGCAAAGAATCAGGTACTTACAACCCATTCAGAATGTAACAATTTTGTTTGTGTTATAAACCAAGCCTTCTGTTTTTTGCAAACTGCATTATTTTTAGAAACAGAACCAAGAAAAAATGGCTGATTTTTTTTAAAAAAAATCTTTATTCATATTCCAGTTTCCCTAAGGGCTCCAATATCCATGAAGTAATACCAGCAAAGGGAGCAATGAAGACTGCAGACTTCCATGATTCAGTTTACGATGCTGCTTTATTGTGTTAGCAGTCAAGTCAAAAGGCAATATCTAATATTTTTAATTTTTTATTTCTTCCTCTATGTGTTCTCAGAAATGTGAAGGGGAAAATATATGACTGATTCCCTAATGCTGTGGCTGAAGGTTAGGGTAATTTTTATTTTATGTGGAAGTGGAATCATTCCTCATGGAGATAATAATCAGGGCTGATACTGAAAGTAGCTCAATTGTACCAGAATTGTAAGGTGCTATTCTGCACAGCTATTTGCGAGGTGGTAGGGTTGGGTTTCCTCTCTAAGAAAAGGTGGTGTACATGAGCTAGTGGGACTGATAATCAGATACGTGAATGCTCTTCTTCCTGTATGGCAGAGAAAAAGGCTATAAAGTGAATGGAAATGGTCCCCTGAGAAAAATTCCCTGGCCGAGGTAGGGCTGGTGCAAGGCTGCGTGCGTGGGTGAGTGTCCTCCTGCCAGCCCTGTGTGTTGAGGGAGTCACCAGCGAGAACCATAGCTTCTGCTTGGGCCTTCACCTGAGCTCCCTGCAGCCCACTGCAGGAGGTCAGAGCAGAGGCCTGTGTGTTGAAAGGACTGTGGGATGACTGCTGACCTGCCTCCAGTGCTTGTTAGCTGAAAACCAGCACTGTAGTGTGTGAACTTAGGGAAAATGGTTGTACTTAGTGAAAATGCATGGTTACAGCCAGCATCTTTTCATCATGGATCTTAACTTGAGGTGAAATATACAGTAAATATTTATATTCCTGACTTGGAAAAGGGAAAGAAAAGATATTTATGGCTGGACAAGTGAAAATGGAAAGGAATCATAAGTAAAGTGCCATGGAAAGTACTGCAGCTAGATATTTAGGCTTTGATTTTGCACGAAGTGCTAAGACTAGACAAATAAATTCATCAGCTGAATGTAATTCAGAATGGAGTATGTTGTTGCAGTTCTGCTTTTTAGGATACTGCTGCCTTATTCAATGTATTTTAGATGTGAATCTAGTGGCTCACTAAGTGTGAATCTCCTGACAACATTTTCAGGTAAGATTGGAAAAAAGAGCCTCTCAAAATTAAGTTACTTATGGTGTCTAGTAGTCTTCTGTAAAGTTAGCTCAAATCTGCCAAGTCAAAATTATTCTCTGCATTTCCCGGTCTAAATTCAGCTCACTGAGTTTAATGGGCATTCTGTGGGTGTAAGAGAGAGCAACATTTGGCTCAGGAGCTACAAAGAGAAACATCTCCAACATGATTTTCATGGCTTAGTATCTTACATTGAGTGTCTTACCATTTACTATACTAGCAGGTCTCTACTAGTGCATACTTTGCCATTGACTGGCATAGCAAAGAATGTATAAAAAGAGAAGAGACATTTATAAGCTATAGCACTGATAAGGTTCTCATGCTTGTTCATGGAAGTTGAGCAGGATCCTCTGGCTCTTCCATGTGTTCAGTAACAATACATGATCTTGTGGACAGAAGGAGGCGAGAGAATTCTATGCAGATTTTTTTGAGGTTAGTATCCTATAGTGTAACCATGAATCTCTGTGCTGAGAATATTTACTTTGCAATTGGTTTAACGTAAGTTTTTCAATAAACTATTAGTATCTTCATAGATTTTGTAAAGTATTAATTTAATGCTTGTCTTAACAAAGTTTATCTACTGATGGAAAGTAGATTCCTTTATCCTGAAAAAGCCAAAGTAGGAAGCTATGGTTTTCCCACACTGGCTGAAGTTCATGTATCAAAAATAAGAGTGGAAAAGATAGTGAACCAGTTCAATAGAGATGTGAAGATGTAGTGCAGAAGACGTGGATGTAAATGTGAACCTCAGAGGTTTTCAAAATGGGTCCTTCTCCATAAATATAGCATGTTCTTTTCATTTGCCACCACTTTTTCCTTTGCCACCACCTATCTAAGCAAGTGGCAGTATTTAACAGCCTGGGAGGCGGGCTGGGCTTTGCATACAGAGACACAGGGTCACGCACACACAGAGGGAACCTTGCTTCAATAGCAATGTGGTTTTGTCAATTCATCAAATTACAAAATGTAATTCTGTGCTAAAGCACAATTTCAGGGGATGTAATAAGAAATGTAACCCACTTCAGGTCCAATTTATAGATCTGATATCTCTTTTTTATAGTAGTGGAGATATACTTGATTATGTGCATAAATTTACAAATAGAATAACATTTCAATGAAAAATCAAGGATGACATCCTAGAAATCAGTGGCAAAATTCCCATTAACTACAATGGGGTGGATTTTACCTAGTGAAACTGCCATTTAAACCAAAATTATTACCTCTGCTTAACGTGCCAAATTCAATGTCATTCTTTGTCTCTTTGTCTCACCATAAGTTTGACATTTTCAGATTGTTCTGGAAGATGTGTCTGAGGCACACTAGGAGGTAGTTTAGTTGTAAGATCTTGCATTCATCAAGTTCACTTATAACATCTATTATCTTAGTAAGAAATGTGACCAAAAATCATTGCTAATTTCAGAGCATGAATTAAGGAAATGTCACTTTGTTCACGCTGTAAAACTGGTCATGCCCCAGGGAAATAGATGGGAACAACAGCTGAAGACTCAGGGTGCATTTGCTGAGCACCGACCATGTAGGCAGCGTTGCGTGAAGCAGGGGCAGCAGCAGCACCTGGCCCAGGCAGCTGTGTGTGGTTAGCCCTTGAGCCTGCCCGCTCTCGAAGGCTTCCTGGCAGGCGCTGCTCTAGCAATGGCAGAGTGAGGTAACATCACCTGCAAGGGACAAATATTCTCAAGATACATTCATTGCTTTGACAGCTGCTACCTGCAAAGAATAGCTGCTTGTCTACTGGGGTAGAGTGAGATGGGTGCAGAAATAATGCAGGTAGAGACATTGAGGAACATGATTTTGGTAGTGGGCATGAGGCAGTTTTGGATATTCCAAGCTGCTCTGTGTGTCACTAATGATGTAAAGTGTTTCCTTCTGACCTGACCCACTTTTCCCACTTATGCATGTAATGAATGAGAAAACATTGTGGGCCACATTTGCAGTAGCACTGTAGCTGGCTATTCGTGTTTAGAAAACAGGGGTCAGAACATCAGCTGTTGTAAAATGGCATTGTGCCACTGCGATAAACTGAGTTATAGCAATTTACACCAGCTGAGGACTTGGACCTAGATTTTTAGGAACATTTGATTAAACAATATTAGAGCAAAACTCTGTGTTAGCCAGTTCACATTTTACTTGCAACAGTGACCTGTACCTGATGTATCAGAAGGAGAAATGTAAAAGAAACCAGCAAAAGCAAGAGACAATTAGTCTGAAGAGTCTCATGCAATTGGTTTCCAAAGCTGGACAAGTCAAGCCCATAATGTAAATAGAAATCCACTGATTTTTTTCATGTCAAAAGCAGATCAGCAGAACTTGATCTTGCTTGCACCAGCACTGCTGATATCTTTGATATGAGTGATAGCAAGCTCAGGGCTTTACTCATCACAGAGCTAAATTCAGCCTTACCACAAGTGGAAGAGGGGGTGAGAGTTGATAAGGAAATACATCTAATATTACATCTAATTATTTTAGATTTTACATTAATTCACCATAGCTGCTCTTAAGTATGGTACGAAAAACTGGTAAATCAAATTCTTCCACCAAGGGCTGGAGGAGAGCACCTGCTTTTTCCTGTATTATGTAAAACGCACAAAAGGAAAATAAATAACAAATCAAGAACAGCTATAAAAAGTTGGGCAATGAAAAATGACTATGTTCAGGGGTAGAAAACAAATGCCAGCCAGTTCATATCTTGTACAGATAAAGAATGTTATACATATTGTCGGTAAGTCATCATATACAGAATATTATTTATTTAAACATTGTAGGTCAAATTTGTAAAATCCTTCACATCTTCTTTTTGCTCTGAATATATTGTGACTCATCTAGAGTCAGTCAGAGGTAGGATTTTCAGGATATGTCCAAGTTTGAATAATTCTGTTTCCATTCAAAGCTGAGATTCATATTCTTAACACTTCAAGAGATATTAGTGGAGCTTACAGCATTGGCACAGTGGGAAAAAAAGGCCAATTTTAAACAATTAAAAATTATACAAGTGTGACATGCAGTTGCTTGGTGTCTATGTTATAGCTATTTGCACTTGTAAAACTGCAGGTACAATTCATGAAACATGGCTAGGGCATCCCCAGAAAAATAGAGGTATTACTGTGATTTGATAGAGTGCTTCAACACGTGTTTGAAAACAAGGAGTAGGTCAGGGAATGCACTAAGAGGAGAGGAAGAAAAGAGCTTGAAGGTGGCAAAGAGAAAATGTGGTTAAGCAGATTAATGAATGTCTGGGGAGGGAGGTAGTGCAGATACCCTTGGTAGATGTGATTTATAGATGAAGATGTATCTTCTAGAAGCTCCCAGGAGAAAGGCTGATTCCTATCTTGATAGCATGACTTGAAGAAAGAAGAGTTTCAGCCATTTGTTACCATGCCTTCCTTGGCGTTTTATTCTACCTAACATTTTAGTCACATCAAAAAAATCCTCATCACAACCCCTGGGTACAGTCTTCATGTTTCAGATCCCACTCCAGTAGCACCAAAGCAACACTGCAGTATTTGGAATACCTTTCTTTGTTACCTTTAGGTGTCACAATAATGTCAGCATCTAGAGATGTCCCCATATCTGAGAGGGGCTTCTATCTAAAAGGCATTCCCAAAACGAAAGCAGCCTTCACTGGATAATTGGCTCAGCCATTCCCTTTTGCAGGCTTCTTGCTCATCCCAATTCCTTTTGGCTGTTTGCTCACATACAAACAATAGAATGCACTATCCTGATGTGAGACAAAGGCTTCCCAAAGTAATACACTTATTCAGGCATTTTCAGGAAATAACTACATCTGAATTAAACAACTCTGCTGGATTGCAAATGTGGGAAAGCACATATGTGTACAAATACACACTTTTAGAAATGCTCATTTGGCAAATTAATAACCTAAAGACTCCCAAAACAAAATAAACATGCAACTAGTGATTTCTATAAAAAACATCTCCTTCTGATTGAAGTGTCAGTTTGGTGTAAACAGGGCAGAACAGGGCTTTTAAAGAGAAGGAGGTGAGTGCCTTACAGTGCCATGCTGCTCCCCGGCACACAGTGACACAGGGGTTCATGCAGCTACTTTTTGGAGTAATTGCTTATGTTGTAAAACAGAGGCTTACAAGCTGGTGTTTTGTAATTTGGTTATGAAATTAACTGATTTGTTCACATATTCCTGTAGATTCTAATATTTTATCAGTATGGAGTGCAAGGCATGAAGGCCATTCCTGTGCCATGGCTGTTTAAAGTGTAAATGTGAGGCGAACAAAATGAAGTAAAAAAGAAATTTCCACACAAAAAAATTCTAAAAAAGGAAGGAAAACTGTCCTTGATGTTAGAGCTTGTCTTGTTTTATGCAGGAATTCTGTTGTTACTTTTGAAAATGTAAAAGCGTTTCCAAAGCACATTGGCACGTGCATCAAACTGCAATACTCGCTTGGCACTGCCTGTTCCCAGTGCTGGCAGTGTGGCACATAGACCTCTTTAGCCTCTTCCTCTGTTGTTTTCTGCACAAGAGCCAACCATTGTGGCTACTCATGAGGCAAGGCTGGCAGCTGAAGAACCCAGATGCCGGCTCTGGATTGTATGTCTGTTCGGTTTGTGGCTGGTCTCTTCCCTGGCATCTGCCCTGGCACTGCAGCAGCCTGTGTAACCGTCTGTGGAGCTGGGTTCAGGATTAGTCTTCTGCTGGATAGCATGCTCTTCTGGTCACTGTTTGCCTTTCGAATTACCCTTGATTATGAGGAATGTGTTTCTCTCATGCACACTCCACCCAAGACGTGTGTGCTTGTGTAGTGCTGTCTGATGGCTGGAAAGGGGTGCTCCCTTTCCTCGGCATAGGATGTTTTCTGCTTTAGATCACAGTGCTGTTAATTTGAGCTGCATAAACCCGACCATCTCCTCTCAGTCAGGAAAATTTTCAAGTTGAATGTGATAACACACTTGTATGTCTTTTATGAGGATGAGCCCCAGGCCCCGGCGAAGGCCCGAAAACTGCCCTCTCTGGTCTGTGTTAGCCCACAGGTCCACAAGATCCTGTTTGGGCTCGGGCTGATTTCAATCCATTGTAAGCTACACAGCTGAGCAAATGAGGTGTTTGTTTTTCCTTTGAGGTATTTAGTTTTGACATCTAGAAAATTTAGCAGGTGATTTTAGCAGGGAAACCTCCAGGACAATAGGAACCCTGCTAGTGTGTGCCTGAAAGAGTGAACTGTCTTTTCTTGCAGTTTCTTACTGTGAAGTTGTTATATCTCTTGACAGCAATCCTTAAATTTTAATATATATTCTCCTGCCTTTCCTTTCTTCTCTTGGTCTTAAAGAATACCAGCTGACCAGAAACTTCTGGATCAAATTTCTCTGTCACAGCATCTGCCTACTGCTAGGGTTTTTAAGAGTTCCTATACTTTGATAGGGCTCTGATGCTCGCTGGCATGACGCTCATCTGAGCCCAATTTTCAAAGGGAATTTCTTTCCTCTAGAGTCTTCTCTACCTTATCTATGAATTGATATAGCTCCAGGTCCCTGCATGCACGTGTGTGTATGTTAAGAAAGGCAGGAAAAGCTAGCTAAAAGACCTTGATGGGAAACCTGCTTTGAACTCTTCTAGCATTATGAAGTGGTGTTGATAGAAGTTGTGTCAGAATTTTTTTGAAAGAAAGTATTTATAGTGAGAAAAAAGAGAAATGGATTGTTCAGCAGTCCATTTTCTGGTAAGCAACTCTGTAACAGGTACAAGAAGGATGTGCCTAATAGAACAGTTGTGGATGTGTCCTGGGTTCAGCTGAGACAGAGGTAACTTTCTTCATAGTAGCTAGTGAAAGGCTGTGTTTTGGATTTGTGCTGAGGAGAAAGCTGATAAAAAGTGATGTTTATAGTTGTTGCCAGGACAGCCCAAGGTCATTTCAGCTTCTCTGAAGTTTTCAGCTTCTCTGCTGTGCCAATGTCTGTGCAGGTGCAGGAGAAGCTGTGAGGGAGCACAGCCCCAATTGTGAGCCTAGGATTTGATCTTAGGTTCGGGATTGAGACCCAAAGTGGCCAATAGTCTATTGGTGAGTGAGTGGTTGTGTGGGGTTGCCTCATATACTTTTTGTAAATAGTGTCTGTTATTGAGACTATTGGGAAGAGAGTACCGATCTAGAGGAACTGTTGGATTCACCCCGCTGGACAGCATGGCTGTAATGATTGCTGGGAACAGAGAGAATACTGCACTGCCTTGGTTTCTTCTTTTCCCTCTTGTACTAGCTCATACTTGAAGCTCTTTGTACACCCTCATATTTCATACAGCTAGAAGTGCAGAAGTGCAGGAGGGATGCCACACACTGCAGCTGTGTGACTGATGCCCCAGGGGCTCCGCCGGTAACACGTGCTCACTGCATCAGGAGAGATTGTCACACCATCTATCAAAGCCTGCCACGAGCATTGTGTCGGCTACCCAGTCGGTTCCATCACATTCAGAGCTACTACATATTCAGTCCATCTCCAGTTTTTCCACTACAACGTATTTTCAAAAACATTTCTGCTTAGAGCTGGCACACTCTGAGAAAGGCCACTGTCCATGTTATTCTTTTTGACCAGAGGCAAAGGAAAAGTGGGTTTTCAACAATTCATCAAATTCCGTTTGGACCAGAGAACTTTACTGTGTATTGTGCCAAGCTACAATGCCAGCTTTCAGTAAGATGTCAGAAGATAATTTAAACAGAAATTGCATACTCAGAATACTATTGAACAGTGCTTTTCCCATAAAATCTTCTATAAACCTCAGAAATATTACAGCATGTCTCATGAGTCATTCCCAGTGAACAAGAACCCTATTAATTTATTTTCTTGTTAGTACTGATTTTAATATTATTAAAACCAGTTCTTTTTGTTTATTGAATACTTTTTTTGCTATAATGAGGAAATAGAAAAAAAATCAGTCTCTAAAAATTGTCTATTTGTTTTAATAAGCTTCATCACAGGAATCTGTTGGTAATGTCTAACACATAATTTGCTTTCAGTTGGAATCTGAAGTAACTCATAAACTTTTGAAGAAAAAAAAAAAGGTAATTTCCTAGACCTACTTTAGATTCTACTTCTACATTTGACAGCAAGTAAAAATTCTGGCAGCAGTATGAGCAGAAGCATTTCCCACTTTGAGACTCACACTGCATAAAACCCTATAAACTAACTAGTCACCAGCCTCATGTGTAGCCTGGACTGCTAAAGTTTTTAATTCAAACTTCTAAACCAGTGATGGCCTTTAAATCTACTCTTAAGGTGATTCATGTCTGTAGCCTGTGCAAATGACCAGAATTCGAGAACAAATGCGGTTGTTCTGTCTGTGCTGGTTGTGGGGAGCTAATATTCACATTAACAAATGTGACCTGTTGGCTACAAGTGCCCTCCTGCCCCCAAAAATGGAGTGATGCTGCAGCATGGTTTCAGTTGCTCTGTGAAGTGAATTGCACTGTGGTTGGGGACAGAATAAAGAGATGACTTTCATTTTACCCACAACGTGCACCACTCTTATTTTATAGCCCTTTCATACTCTGATATGAATCACCAGAGGCAGATGCTCATCACTTTTTACATCAATAAATCCCTTCTCAAAGACTGAAAAGATGTATTAGTCATCAAGTCAGCATTTATTTTGAAAATATAACCTAGGGAAAAAAACATGCAAACATTATCATTATTTGAAATTACATTTGGTCAACAAATTACAGATGTATGTTTGTGTTACGTTTACCTGTTTTCTTTAATTGCATCATTTGATAAAACACATAATTTTTGTCTCTCATTCCTAAAGGATTTAATCAATAGTGATTGGACTGTGTTGATAGTACATAGTCAATTTTTTGGTACAAACCCCTTTAAGAGCAAGTTGGCAGAAAAAAAATTATTTAAAACCTCATTAAAAGGAGCAGCTAAGGTTTGGCACAAGCAAGTCTCAGTGTGGGAAATCACCAAATTGAAAAAATATCATTTGTTTCTTTTAAAATGATATCAGTGCAGCAAAAAAAAACCCATTCCCCCTTCCCCAAAATATAGCTGATCTGTTGTTTTTGATGCTTTTTTTGTATTTGTAGAACTCTTATACAGCTTCTGTTTAAGATGAAATTTGGCAAGTGATTAGACCATAATATGTCTAAATGCTTTGTGTGTTTTGAAAAAAAAAAAAAAAAAAGAGCTGAGATAATAAATCTCCAAAAGTTGCTGCTGTGTATGTATTGCAAGTGATTTTCAAAGAAGTTTCATAAGATTTTTAATTAGGTGGCTAAGACTATACATGGTAGACTGAAACTGTTTGGTCTGTGGGGTAAATAATGTGCATTTTAAAAACACTTATAAATACATATTCCCCCACTTGACAGTGCTATTCCAGTCCACTGAGTAAATAATGCATATTTTTTAAAATTCATAAATACATATAATATGTAAAAAAGCTGCCCAGATACTGTATGTGTGGGACCTAGAAACTTATATGATGCTGAAACAGACACAGTCCCCGAGGATAGCGATGCATACTCTATAACCTCCCATTAAAGTTTTCTGTCAAAATAAAGAAAGCAAGGAAATTCTATAGACCAAATTACACTCTTAATAAGATGGAGGCTGTGACGCAAACCTCCAGGACTCTGCAGAGTCAAAGTAAAGTTTGCCTTTGTCCTCAGAGCATGCTGCTGAGGTATTTCACTGCATTCCTTTCTTTTCCTTCTTGCTACCTTAAGAACTGCATGATTTAAGAAAAGAAGGTCAGTATTCATGTTTCATTTCTTGAGCCCTGTGAGTTTGAATACACATGGATTATTCAGATAGAAATGTTTTATTTCTATTCATTAGTTTTCTGGATTTTTTTAAAAAAATATTTCTTATTTAAAGGAATATAGGAGTAATCTCAAGCAGACAGAAATCCCTGGCTTGGTGTAGAAAATGCAGAATCATGTGTCTCTAAGTAGGAAGTATAGACGAGTAGGTCAGAGCTTTCACTTTTGTAGTCCTTTATACAACAAAATGCTGAAGCACACACTTAAAGTTAAGTATGTGCTTATACTCACCCCTGTTCAGCAAAAAACTTAAGCACATCCTCCAATCTACTTTAACTAGAGCATATGCTTATATGTTTTTCTGAGTCAGTGTCTCAAGTTACACGCATAAAGGAGTCCTGACTGAATCTCTATCAGCAACATTAAGTGTTATTAAGGTATGTAGACCTGCTGGGAATTGTTCTATGTGGTGGTCAACAAATCTGCTCCCTCATTCTTTGTGCATTTGTTCACAGGTATGCAATAAGGTGTGCTCACTGGGTGCAAACTCTGCCCATTGTGAATGGCAGCACTTCATGACATCCTGAATTTTATCTGGTGCAGAAGAAAATGAGACCCCAAAGAGAGATGGATAGCAGAATTGTCCATAAAATTATAGGTAGTGAATCTGAGAGGAAAAGTTATGATTTTTTAGCCACTGGTTTTGTTTTCTTTTTTCCTCTTCTATACAGAGATCACCTTCATGTGATCTGGTTCCTTAGTGAAATTATTCCTGTGTATATCTTTACATTATTTTCTTAGCTTCTACTATATTTCTGCACAGTTTTGTATCTGCTAGCCCCAGCATTTACAGCCTACGAAAACCTCATAAATCTACTTCATTTTTCTAATAAGACATGAAAGTCCTTAATTGGCCTTAATGAAATGCACTTAAAGGGCAATAAACGTGTTTAAGCCCCTCTTTCAGGGTGAGCTACAGTACTCTCACTCTGCTCTGTTTTAGCCTTTGTGGTAATTAATCACTTATTCATATGTGGCACATCAGTAACAAGATCAAGCAACTACTGCACAATTGCATGATAATAAGCTGCTCATATATGTGTCAAGATTTAGCAATCCTTTTTAAAGCCTAATTTAAACTCATTTTACAACTAAGCAGGCTGCTTCTCTGAAGTATTCCTACCCAGTATCTTTTTTACGTATTTCTGCTGAAATGCTATATTTTTATTTTGTTTTTAGAGCTCCATTTGCCTTACATCTACTCATGGCACCAGAGTGAATGACAGCAAGGTAAGAGCCTTACCGCTGTATTATTTTAAAGGCTAAATCTTTGATCCAAGGCCACAGTCACCCTCACACAGAAGGAAAAGCCACAGAATTAGCATCCATTGGGATAACTTTTAAAATAAGTAATGAATTACAGTGAAGGTTTATTTTCCAGGCTGCTGAGACAGTGACCCCTGTGAATCTCATGCTGCTTGCCTCCATCAGAGGGTGGGAGCACCCAAAGTTATTTCTTTCCTAGGAGTCAGGCCTTTGATTCCTGGCGATGAACCTGCTCCTAAAATCTGAACTCTGATTTGCATTTGCTGTAGTTTCCAGAATGTAATTCTTCAGACACAGAGCAGTGTATATATTGAGTATTGAGTTTAAGTAATGTTGACAAAAGCTGGTATCTTCTAATGAGCCACTGGCCTGAGATGAAAAACAACGGTGTCCAAAATGTCTGTGAGAAAGATGCTCACATTTACCAGCCAGATGTTGTATCCCACAGCAACATATTCATAGTAAGTGACCTGAGCATTTATGTTTAGTTTTCAAACGAACAAATGGTCAGGTCAGTGCTTACTACATATGAAAGACCACCAGTGAAAAATGGGAAAAATATGGTCATGTCATTCTCCATGGATTATCTCCGGTGGAACAGTTGTTAAAACTTTAGTTTTAATTTCAGTTTTGGAGGTCTGGAACCTGTTTTATGTGACCTTATTTTACAACAGCAGTCAATAAAGCCTGCAAAATCATATTCAGATTTCTTTCGTGTATTTTATGTCTTGTAGGCATTCCCAGTGACCATTGTTGTATTTGATCTACAAGAAATGGTTTGTGTTTCTTATTATGAGTGCAGGCACTTATAGACACCAGTGCACAGGCACTTTAAAATCACTTCTTAATCCAGCTCCCCACAGTAGCCTGGATATGGCAAAAATGTAGATAGTCATCTGTGTACACGCCTGTGGGAATGTGTGTATTGGCTTTGGTAAGGTTGTCAGTAAATCTAGAGACATGCCCTATATTCTGGCAGCTCAAGATCGGCACCCATGTATGTTTTCTATTTTGGACTCGGTGTCAGTTTAGGGAGACAGAGGAAGGAAGAATACAAGCGCTTTCCCTAGTCATGCTCCCTATGCAAAGAAAGTAGACTCATACCATTTTCTGTACTTAGGAGCTTGTGGGAGATGCTCTAGTTGAGGAAACTGTTTCCAAAGGGGAGAGAATCATAGAATCAGAGAATCATAGGATAGTTTGAGTTGGAAGGGACCATGGAGGTCATCTAGTCCAACCTCCTTGCAGTAAGCAGGGACATCTTCCATTAGATTGGGTTGCCTAGAGCCCCATCCAACCTGACCTTGTATGTTTCCAGGGATGGGGCATCTACCACCTCCCTGGGCAACCTGTTCCAGTGTTTCACCACCCTAAGCATAAAATATTTCTTCCTTATATCTAGTCTAAACCTCTCCTCTTTTAGTTTAAAACCATTACCCCTTGTCCTATTGCTACAGGCCCTGTTAAAAAGTTTATCCCCATCTTTCTTATAAGCCCCCTTTAGGTACTGAAATGCTGCAATCAGGTCTCCTTGGAGTCTTCTCTTCTCCAAGCTGGTACCATACTTCAAGGAGAGTCTGTCACAAGCCAGGTGGAAGAGATCTTTTTATTATAAAGGCAGCTTATGTTACATATTGCTGATCACTTAAAACTCAGAAGCAGAATGCAGCAGGTTTGTGTCAGTCTCGAAATATCCTCATACCTAGAGTTAAATAATTTGAGGAAACAGACAGAGTGGAAGAATGGAACAATTAAAACCCCATTAAAGTTTAAACTCTTTTGAAAAGTGGAGGATAACTAGGGAAGGTTTAAGCAGTTCTTCAATCTGTAGTTGCGAGCAATTGGGACCTGCAGGAAAGAAGGCAGCTGGGAGACACCCTTATTCCAACAGTCACTCATTCTGCAGTAGTTGATATTGTCAGAACATTGCCAGCTCAGGCAGAGGAGGCTAAACTATGAAATAGTACCAGAGCAATATGAGGATTTCTTCACTGCAATTAAAAATGTAATGGAAAAGCATTTGTTTAACAGGGAACATGAA
Organism: Pterocles gutturalis; assembly: GCF_000699245.1. Taxonomy (NCBI): domain Eukaryota; kingdom Metazoa; phylum Chordata; class Aves; order Pterocliformes; family Pteroclidae; genus Pterocles; species Pterocles gutturalis. The sequence continues at coordinate 2,331 of NW_010115689.1, read as the reverse complement.
AAAGAAGGTGGAAACAGTGAAGAGTTTTGGACTTGACTAAATCGGAAGACTCAGTTTCAACTCTCAAGGCACTCAGTTTCTGATAAGAAACCAGATTGTGCCTGCAATCTGGGACAAGACACTTTGAGAGATGTTATGGGAAATCCTAAAATTAACCCTTGACAAAGCTATTCAGACTTGTCAAGCACGGGAAGCTTTCCAGTCCTAATAGATTAGGAGAAGCTTATGGGAGGTGATTGGTGCTGTGAGGTGCTGGACATGGTGCAGAATGTAAAATGCTACTTCAGAAACCAGTGAGGATGGGGACAGGGAGGAGAAAGCTACTAGAAATATCCCCAGTACCCACTTTAAGGAATAATTCTCACCAATAGATCTGGGGTTTTTTAAACAATAAAGATGATTCCTAAGGTGTTCTAGAAATGTGTATTAGAAAGAATACACAAGTGTCATTTAGAGACTGGAAAAATCTCAGAGGATAACTAGAGCATTTTACACTGGGCTCGTGTCCTTGCTACAGTATGCTGTGGAAGCCGAAAGTGTGAATGGGTCAAAAAACAGATTGCTTTAGTAAACAGTCATCAGTTGCAACCTCTCATTCAAGAAGCCCTTAAAACAGCTTCTGATGGAATTCGGCAATGTATAGCAGGGAAACAGTCAGCTCATACCATCCCTTGTCCTCTTTCTTTTAACAACTACTGTTGTAGTCACTGTTGGAGACAGGATATTGGGAAAGACGGACATTTGATGTGAACTTCTATAATGGCCTTACAGTAAACTGAGAAAGTTATAAAAGCTTCTTCCTATGCTAAAAATATAGTCCAAGTCAAAAGGAAAAAAAAAATACTGCTGACACAGGGAAAATTGGTATTAATTTGTTTGTGTTGGCTGGAAAAATCCCTGTACTTGTCCTCAACTGTTATTTTTATTCTTATTATTTCTCTGCGATATTCTACTGGAGAGAGAAAGTTAACTGCATATCAAATCTATACAGTTCAAATAGTTCATAAATGCCTGATGCTGGCTATAGGTTAGTTGACAAGAATTTATACTGCTCAAGCATTGAAATAAGGTTGTAGGTGTACCACTACTGATCCCATTGTCCGTCGGATTGGTAGAAAACTACAACAAAAATACTAAAGAGTCTGAATTCATGAAGGCTCTAGTCAATCTCATCTCTATTTAGCACTAAACTACAGACTAGCACTAACAAATCAAGCACAGGTTATCAACTGCTACCATTTTATTCAGCTGAAAACCGAGAACCTACATTGTTAGAAAGTAACATCAGAAACCCCAAGGACTTGCAGAAGTAAAAAGGGACAGATAAAGAAAAGTAGGATTACTTGGAACTTGGGAATTTCCAGCATGTCATGAAAATGATGCTATGTGTAGCTACAACATAAGAAAAGAGGCAGAACTAGCAGTGGTGTCACAAAAAGAAGCCTCAGGGATGCAGATTGTACATACTTTTTTAGTTTTTCGTCCCCGAGGAATAGATAGCAGGGATGAATTGTTAGCTAATGGGCTTTGTGCTGTCCGTCAGTTACCTGCACATTACCTACAGGTCTGCAGAACAGCATAGGGCCACTGGTACAATCCAATGCATCTTTTCTTACCTTTGTATATCCTTTAAGATTGATTTTAGAAATTTCAAGTTCAGCATTATGTTGATTACTTGTTATTGTCACATCTAGTGGGGAAAGGAAGATGTGTATGTTTTAAGAGGTTTGAGACAGATGAAATAGTTGGTAGATGCTCATGTCATATGCTGGCTAACCAGGACTCAGGTGTTGAGAGAACAGTGCAAGAAAGACAAAGAGCCTGGTCCTCTCTGTGGCTAAAGAGTAGGCAACATGTACCAAGTGAGCAGGCTGTACATTTGTGTTTCCGAGTGAGCACTTTGCTCATTTTTGGTAATGAGAGCAAGTGCGCAAACTCCTGACGTTAGAAAGCTGGCACCATACAGTTGTACCAAGTTACATGGAAGCAGACCAAAAACTTCACACAATTCACCAGGTAGTGGACTGAAATGAATGGAGGGAAAAGATCTGTGTGGAAAAATGGGCTTTGGGCTGCATTCTTGTGAACAAGGAGGAGATTTCTGCTTAGGATTGGCAGCAGACTTTTAAATGGGGTGGCTGATGCTCTGCTCTTTAAAGCCAGGGAGAAGTCTAAGTTAATTTACTTTCTGAAGATCCATCATTTATTTAGATTGGCTTGGTAAGACTTATTTATTTGCTAACATGAACCTCAATCTATCCATCTGTTCCCTAGTGCAGTGCTCTACATCTAGGGGAAAAGATGCACCCTCAGCAGGTTTGCTGATGATAC
>NW_010115688.1:0-5203 GCF_000699245.1 Pterocles gutturalis | reverse complement strand
TAACATTCTGTGATTCTGTGATTCTTTGAATGGTTTCAGTGGAAGGTGAATTAATGATATCCTGAGATCTCTTTCACCCCTGTATTTTTATCTGTTAAGGGAAAGATAAAATTATGGAAACCATGTATGTTGATCTGAATTCAGTGATGCATAATTTGACCTGAAAGAAAATCAATTCCATTTCTGTTGAAGCCAGTGGGTGTCTGAATAGACCCCAGTTCATGCTTAAAGCTATAGTGGTTTTGACTTAAAAGAAGACTTAAAGAAGTGCTTATCTTGAAGACTGTACTTAGAGCACATTCCCAAACTCTTTACTCTGACTCTGATGATATCATGACATGCCACTGTGATCACAATTTTAGTGTGGCTTCACCTGAAATACTCCTAAAGCAAGTGTTCTTGAATTTCATAGTGTGAGCTATGAAATAACCTCTTGTGAGTAAAATGATCATGAATAAAACTAGACCAAGGAGAGAATTACTTGCAAGACACACAAGTGCACTTTGTTCTTCCACTTTCTTTTCCTCAGAAGCGTAATACTCCTGAGACCTGCAGCTGTCAACAATATGAGTAAAAACAACACACGGTATTAGTTGCCTGTTCTGCTAGGCACTGTGTAAAGATACAGCAATTGAAGTTAGTAATATTTATGATTTTACTCTGGCTTTCAAGATTTTTAGTGTTCATCTTCAAGCCTCTTTTCCCATTTTCTTGTGCTATGTGAGAGTCTCAAATATTTCTTCACAAAAAAAAGAAATCTAATTCACATAACTGTGCAGGAAAACCTTAAAGAGTTCAAAACCAGACATAGAACAGAAAGAAGACAGTTTTGTTTTTTTTTTCATTTTCATTTTCTTTTTCATTTCTTAAGTGTCACAATTTTAAAGTCAACCTCAAAGTTTATTCGTGCTTGCTCTGGATTTTTGGGACCCATACTGAGAAAAAAAGCAGACCCTCTGCCAGATAAACCATCCTGTCTACTTATATAAGATAAGCAAAGGGTGGGGGAAGTAAACTATTGTTAAGAATGTGAAAATTAAGCATAAAGAGGTTAGACTGCCAGAGCTTTCAGCACTTTGTTATGCAGATAAGGACAGTGCCCAAGAGAGCATAGAGGCAGCCTGAGGGACAGCTGGGAGCTGCCCAGGCTGGTCCTCAGGAAGGAAGACAAGTGGCATCAGGTGTACATGAAGCAGCACCCACCAGGGCAAAAGCTGAATCAGCTGCAAAGCTTAATACTTTCTTAATGAGTATCACTCTGAAAAATCTCAGTGAACTGCCACGCCTGTCTGTATTCTTGTCTCTGGGTTAAGGGAGGTAGGAGTGAGACAAAGAAGAGCACAGCTATTCACAAAATAGTTCAGCTTGGGAACTGCTTTCTATAGGGTACTGTGAATGCTAAAATTTACACAACGTTATGGGAGAACTAAACAAGCCCAGGGGTAAAAAATCAGTAAATATTGCAAAATAAAACCAAAACAAAACTGAAGTAAACCCAGCAACCCTCCCATATTGATAGCAGGAAAATTAGTTGAATTTTATCTGACAACGACTCAAGGGTGAGAATGCATTTCAGTGAAATATCTTCTGTTTTCCTTGTTCTGACCCTCTTCATTAGACATTGACTTTTGATCACTGCTGGAGATGGGATGTTGGTCTAAATGAGTTTTTTATGTGACCTACTGCAACTGTCCCAAGGCTATAACGTTATGAGGGACACTCACTGGCAGCAGCTGAAGATCTAACCCATCAGCTGTTGGAAGTTCTCTTAGATACTATGCGGTTTTTGTGGCCACCTAGTAGTTTCCAGAGATGCCTTTTCCCAGGATCTCTTGGCCCTACAAATGAAGCAATTCTGCATGGTTCTGGCCACGTTAGTCTGTCTGTGAATCACTTGTGATTGCACTTATGGAAGGGGTCAAATGCTTCATTAACAAGGATGAGTTGCACCACATTGGAAAATCTTTTTTCCTCAGTATACCCTTGGTAGTTCTAAAATCTAAGAAATTAGTTTCTCTGAATAAACAACATCTGTGTGTTATCAGTATTCTCCATCTTCAGGATGGAACACATTCATCTGGGTAGAGACTGAAGACCCTCCCAGGAATACTTCAAATCAATTTCCTAGGTAAATCAATCAGATACTTATGTCCAAGCCCTACATCCCACATTGGCTCCTCACAAGGAACCCAGTGACCTCTCTGGGTCCACACAAACTAACCATACTGCAGGACAGTGCATTACTTTTTATAGTTGGTACAGTATAGTTTTATGGTGGGTCTACTTCAATTCTGTCACTTCTTCCTAAAAACAAAATTTATTTTAAATTGACATCCAGGAATGAATTAAAATATACAAAGGGTCTTAAATGAAAAAGTGTTAAGTATCCATGTAAGCTCAAATCAGATATCTAAATTATCAGATGAGGAATGCAGCTGTTGAAAACAAAAGCGTGCCAGTAGACTTATTAAAGAAACAATATTCTACGTGATTGAAAGAAAGACCTGGAGCTGATGTAAATAGTTTGGAAGCAACGTAAACCACACTGTAATAATATATTAAGAAGAAATATATGTGTATCTGAAAGATTTGTAGAAACCTAGTCCATATTTGTGAAAAAAATCATCACAATTTTACTACAAATGAAAACTGTATTTTAAATATCACCATATCACTTCGATTTTCAGTCTTGATTCAACAGAGGGGAGTCTATGATTAAAAAAAAAAAAGCTGGAGGATGCAAATCAATTGCTTTCCTGAAGCCTTTTAACTCAGACTATAGTTACTCTTCCTAGTAACTAATCACGTGTGAATTATTCCTTCAGCAGACTGACTTATGGATTAACACAATTTAGTCAAAATATGACTCACTCTTACACTGTAGTATAATGATTTGCCAGCCAAAAAAGAGAGATGTAGTAAATGGAAAAATCTTACCTTTTTTCCCCACCCAAATCCACTGATGAGTCAGTAGTTCTTTGGGTTCCCATTTCTAATTCCCTTTGTCTTCTTGACTGCAAGATGTTTCTGGCTTTCAATTAACTGGTAGTGGCTGACTGCACCAAGTGCACTCCTAGCCTGTTGCAAATGCAAATAAAATGGGTTTATGAAAAGCCACCCGTGAAGATTGATTAACCTGGCTGTTCGCACATTTGCAGTAGGCTAGGACCATGTGCACAATCAGTCACTGCGATTTGACTGACAGGCAATTAATAACTTGTGCTTGTGGGAACATCTCATTAAAGTGTCTTATCCAGTGCTTCACAACATTAAAAAAATACATAGTGTCAAGCTTGTGATAAAAGTTTTATTTTTTGGATACCATATGTAAATTAAAAATGTAGCCGTGTACCAAGCAAAAGTTTACATCTTCCATCTACTCATTCTAGTTTATTGTGTTTAAGCTTTCTGTCTCTTCCTTCCAGTACAAGTGTACTTCCAGAGAAAAAGATATTAGATATTATCACTTTTTTTAAGGATTTTTTTCATCATTCAGAGGATCTCAGGACCACACAAGGAGGTCTTTGGCAAACGTCACATACAGAGTTTTCCACAATGCTGGATGGCTGCCTTTTTGAGAATCTTTAGCTTCAGTTATGATCATCTGGTTGTGAAAACACTTTAATATGTACAAACTGAAGTGCTGTGCTTTTCTGACTCAACAAGTTACTAATTCACTCCTAGCTGAGACACCATGTCTACATAAGATCTCCACTTCTAACATGCAACTACATCTCCCTACCTGAATTCTTTCCATCAGAGAACTAGGTATAAATTTACCTTCTTTTTTATCACTGTGGGTGTGATTGTGACAACAATCTGTAGATTCAGTAGCAGATAGGAAGAAAGGAAATTATTCCTCTCTGACAATTTGGTGACCAAGTGATTTCACCCCTTGTGTAATATTTAAAAAAAAAAAAAGAGTTTAAGAGGCTGATAGCATTTATTTTCTCTTTCTGCTTACATGTGGTAACAGAGAGATGCAGGTCTTAACACAGTATTTAAATTATATTAACATTGTGAGGTGATAAGGTTTAATGTTTTAAATATAATCTGTAAAAGATGTGGATTAAATGTGAAACCAGTACAAGTTCTGCAGAAATGAATAGATAATTAATCTGAATTACTTTGACTCTCTCACAGTCAGATGTCTAGTCTAAGCTAAAGAGATACCATCAAGAGTTGCGCCTGAGAAACAGCCATGACCAGGTTGAGTGCTTATGGGTTAAAATCAAGGATCGGTCCAGCAGAGGACAACTAGTGGTTGGGGTCTACTACAGGCCACCTGATCAGGGAGAACCTACTGACGAGGCCTTCTTGCTTCAACTGCAAGAGGTGTCACGCTCGCGGGCTCTTCTCCTGATGGGGGATTTCAACCACCCAGATACCTGCTGGGACAACAACATGGCAGGTTGCAAACAATCCAGGAGACTCCTGGAGTCTATTGAGGATAACTTCCTGGTCCAGATATTAGATGGGCCGACCCGAGGGGAAACGTTACTAGACCTGGCGCTCACCAATGCAGAGGAGAGCATTAGAGAGGTTAAGAGTGGGGGCAGCCTGGGCTGTAGTGACCATGCCCTGGTGGAGTTTGTGATGTTGAGGAATATGGGCCTGGCAAAAAGCAGCGTCAGGACCCTGAACTTCAGGAGGGCAAACTTCCAGCTGTTCAAGGAATTACTCGATGGGATCCCCTGGGAAACTGTCCTTCAGGGCATAGGAGCAGAACAGAGCTGGCAGCTCTTTAAGGACACCCTTCTGAGAGCACAAGAGCTCTCCGTCCCCCAGCAGAAGAAACTGAGGAAAGGAGGCAGGCGACCAGCATGGCTGACCAAGGACCTGCAGCTCAAACTGAAGGAAAAGAGGGAAATGTACAGGAAAGGGAAGCAAGGTTGTGTAGCCTGGGAAGAATACAGGGGTGTTGTCTGGATGTGTAGAGATAGGATCAGGAAAGCCAAGGCACAGATGGACTTGAACTTGGCGAGGGACATGAAAAATAACAAGAAGGGGTTCTACAGGTACATAGGCAGGAGGAGACAGGCCAAGGAGAGTGTTCCCCTTCTGATAAATGAGAAAGGAGAATGAGAAGGGGCTTCCTCAGACATGAAAAAAGCTGAGGTACCCAATAAGTGCTTTGCCTCAGTCTTCACTGGTGGTCAGGCTCCCCATGTCTGTCAGGACCCTGAACCTCCAGGTGAGGGTG
>NW_010115687.1:0-1428 GCF_000699245.1 Pterocles gutturalis | reverse complement strand
CTGATGTTCGTTTGTCTGCTGTGGGGGTTGGTGCTGGTGATAAAAAGGTACAAGTGTGGTCAACCTCTGTTAATGTTCTGACTTCCTAGTGGTTGATGCGGATCCTTACTCTGCAGAACGGGATCCTTAAGTCTTTCTGAACCCCCGTTGTTTTCTCCCTGGGTTTTTCGGGGTGTTGTGGATGGGAAGTGCTGGTGCGTGTCTGCATGAAGGAATAAAAGATCGGGGTGACTCCCTTCCAGTGAGAGTTGTTTTATCATTGGTCACAGGTTCAGGTTCATCTTATGAGTTTGTAACGGTGAACGCGTATCTGTGCAGAGATTTTACATGAGAGAGTCGGGAATACTGGGACTGAACGTATCTAAAACGAGAATGAGATACGCAAAATGACACGAATTAGGCACTTCAATGAAGTCCATTTACAGATTTACAACTGGTCCGCATAGTTTAGGGTGTGCAGCTGTACTTGTCTTCCCCGGCTGTCCTTTGGTATTTTGTTAAAAAGGTGTCCTACCAACGTGACAATTCAAGAATTAGATTAATACTTTACTAATAAGCGTCAATCATTTACACCGTTTTTTTTCTGAGACAATACAAATTCCTTCCTAGTTGTTAATGCTATCGAAGAACTTGATTTAAATGTTTATGAACTGTACACTCTCTAAGTCTATGTGAGCCGATGGCAGGTGCCAGAGCAACCAAATTCCTCAGGAGCTGTACGGGCTCAGGGGGCTTAGATTCTCTTGATTGAGCCCACCTTCTTCCCTTTAAATGTCTGATCTCACTTACCTGAGGATCCCGACTTCGAGCAAAGACCATGGCTGGATCCAAGGGTGCTGATATCATTCCAGAATCTTTTCCGTCTTCTTCTTGTTTCCCTTCTCTGAGTTTCCTTTACTCTTTGTCTGGCTTCAGCTTTGTCCCTCCATCTCTAACTTCTCTGGCATATAAGGGTAACATTCTCTAAGTACTGAAAGGTAATTCCATCTCCTTCTGGGGCTTGTTCAGCAATTTGCCGTGTGAGCCCTCATTGTGACAAGTGATTGCCCGTGTTAGCACTGATGAGTGACTGCAAGGTTGAATGTGTTGATAAGCGGTTGCAAGTTGTAACAGTGAAAACTAGCCGTGATATATTGTTAGTAGTTGTCATATTGTAGTAGATTTTAGTGTTGTCAGTGGGAGATGATGGTGTTGTGGTAGGTTTTAGTTGACAGGTCATTTTTGTAATCCCGCTGCCTTTTACATCATGTTAATTAAATTGTTGCTTAATTGAACCTCTGGATGCACTTGACGCTGCCTTCGTGCAGATCTCCAGAAGAAACCTTGCCCTCCCCCACCGAGCGAGAGGGACGGGACAGTCATGTTACGAAAAAATATTTTATAGTACACTTTTTAATTTATACTATTATTAGTAATAATAGTAATCGT
>NW_010115686.1:0-1197 GCF_000699245.1 Pterocles gutturalis | reverse complement strand
AGGTCTGAACACAGCAGCTAGTGGGAAGGCACAGCAGTGCCAGCTCCAGCTCAGGCGGCTGAAGTTGATGGCTCTACATCTTCCCCACAGAAGGTGCCCTAATGTTAGCTTGGGAAGGTCCGTGCTCACATCTTCTCAACACAGTAGTGAATCTCTCTGTAGATATATACATTTTTTTTTTATATATATATATATTTGCACCACTCTTTCTCTGTTATTAATGTAGCCTGCACTGGTTATTCATCCTATAGTCACTCACCGTTGCCTCTCACAGTAGGCATCTGGAGTTCAAAGACAAATTGACACTGAGTTCACTTTATGTCTCTATCTAATTTTAACCATCATTTACTTACAGTGGCCTCTGCAAGGTTCTCAGTTATTAAAAATTCAAATCACATCGTATCATTGGTGCTTTAAAGAATACCATGCTGACATACCAGGTACACAAAGCAGTAATATATAGCTGCATATATTACCTATAACCAGAAAAAGCCATCGAGAATGAAAAAAACCTAACTATATTTAAAAATAATAAAAGCTACACATTTGCCTATGCTCTCTGAACAAAATTGAATGGGCTGTGGCTTATGACCAATTTAGAATAATTTACCATCCAGATAGTCTGCAATGGAAGAATAAAAATCCCATTTGTTTAAATTTATTTTAACAGCAAGATAATCATAGACTAATCACATATGCATCTTTTTCCCTACTACATAATATATGTTTTCATTTAGGCAAAATTATAAGAATTTTAAATTCACTGGCCTTAGAAGAACATAAAGGTAAAACCAATTATTTTAATGAATAAAAAAGCCTTTGGGTCATTGATAATTCAGATCTCTAAAAGAGAAAATGGAATAATATTATACCATGGATTACAATATTCAAGACAAGAAAACAGTCTGGTCTATTTTTATCCTACTGACTTGTCTCTGACTTGAAGATATGCCAGTATGAAGCTCGGCACCAGTATAGGTTTTAAAGTTCAACACTTCTTAGAAAAAAGACAAGCATAAGTAAGTTAGCAAAGCTTGACAGAAACAACCTAAGCAGCCAAACTCAAATTGTCTTAGCTGTCTTCAGATTAAATCTTGGATGAATATATATTAATTTAATAAGTAATATATACTCATATCTGTTTATCTGATAAATAATTATATATTAGTTATTAAATTAATATATATTCATCCAAGA
>NW_010115685.1:21501-27584 GCF_000699245.1 Pterocles gutturalis | reverse complement strand
GGGGAATTTCTCCTCCGCCCTGCGTGTGGTGCAACAGCCTGGCGAAACCGCTCGGCAGAGCCTTTGCTCTGACCCTTACTCTGCCAAACCTCCTCTCTTCTTCCTCCAAACCTCGGCCCCGCTGCAGGCTCCCCGTGAGGGGTGACTGTGCACTTCAGCCAGCGTATCACCAGCGCCTCAGGATCCTGCCCTGAGGTCCTGCCATGGACCGAAATAAAAAGTGCGGGGCATGCATGGCTTTCTTTTACTGAAACTCTGCTTTCTTTCTCAACTTGGAAGAAAACAGCACAATCTCAGCTCTTCCCTCCTGTTTTACTACTGATAAGCATGCCCTGTTTCCCTAAACTGTTCTTCAGTAAGGAGCAGGAGAATCAGGGAAATGTTTCTGACAGATGCTTGCCTTGTGGCTTAGCCATTTTGCTGTTGGGATATTTAAATAAAGTTTCTCTCCTGTGGATTGTCTGCTGTGCAGAAGGGCTTGAATGTATACCTTTCCAGCAGGTCACTGAGATGCTCTCTCGTCTCTACAGTGCTCCTTATTGTTTCACCACCTGAAAGACCATCTTAACAACCTGTCCCTCTCTCTTTGAGGGCAAACGTTCCCAAGGGAGGGAAGAAGAAGCTGATATAGAGAGAGCAATTCTCATCTTGGGAAGCTCAGCTCAAAACCAAAGCCAGGTTTAGTTTCAGGTTTTGTAGTCCCTCTGCAGAATAGCATCTGGAAAACTACTTGACTATCCTGTACCCTGTAAACTGGCAATGCCCTACATTTTTTCGAGGTCCATGCCTCTCTTCCTGTTGGTTTAACAATAGCAAGCCGCCTAGTTTGTTTTATGTAACACTTTTCTGGGCCAGGCCACTTAAAGAAGATCTGGCTAATACACTGGCAATAGGAACGGCTGCTTAAATGTTCCTGCAAGCCAGGTCCGCCTTCAGTCCTCTCAGCATAACTGCTGTGTCAAGACCCTGCTCAGCCAACACAGTTGCTCTTGGTCTTCAGGAATCTAGTCACTCTGTGCACGCTGCCACCATTTGTCCACTAACAAAACCGTCATTTCATCCTCTTGCTAGACCGCTTGCAGCCTTTACAGGAGTTCATTTTTGAGCCGTTTTTCCCTGTACAGTCAGAACCATGTGGACATCAGGCTTGTGAGCACAGAAAGAAGTCGTACACCTAGCAGAGAGAGTGGGAAAGAAAATGAACTATGCTAATCCATGGTGCTCAGATGTGTGAATCAGGTCTCAAAGTTAATGTGAATTACTTAAATAACTATAATCTTATAAATAAGATATTTTTTAAAAATACAACACCTAGTTTGTCTTACTCACAAGAGCCTCTTTCTCTGTTTCAGCTCTTGCCCTGTGTAACATCACCTCTGATAGAGTTCCTGTGGCCAGGTTGGCTTCTTCAGCCACAGGTTTCTTCTCTCATTATCCCTGACAGATTCATTAGTGACACATTCACTAAACAGTGCTTCAAATTAACTGCTTCCCATGCCCAGACCTGCCTCTTCTTCAAATTTGATTCTCCTTGCAAACCCTTTGTTCTCTTTCTGCATTGCCTGCACTTCTTTGGATAGGAGTTCACAGATTTCTTCTGAGACTACAGATTAAATTCAAACTAATTTAGTTTCTGTTTAATTTCTTCTCCCAGTGATCTTCAAAGCCTTTCTGACGCCTTTCCCAACTTGAATTTTCCTTTCTCTTCCTGCTTCCCTTGGCTTTTCCTTCCCTTCCTGCCTGCCACTTGCTCTTCCCCAGCTCCCCCCCCACATGACAGGTGTAGAAATTCTTCATCTGCTGTCTTCCCCTCACCCCAGTAATTCCATCTCTTTTTTTTGCTTTGTAATTAAGCTTACTTGATGCTGTACCCTCCTCATCCTCTTATGCTTTTCATTATATCAATAAATGTTCTAACTCCCTCAATCTTAAAGCATGTGACAACCCAAGCACCAGAATTGAGAAAGCCAGGTTCCCCACATTTGTGCCTCGTGGTTTGTCAGCTTCGGTGTCTAGGGTGCAAACTTTGACTGAAATATCTTCCAAAGTTGTGGTATACATAAGGTCTCTCTTTAGTCAGTGGATGTTGTTGCCTAAAAGCTCCCGCTGCAGACTCTCCATCATTCAGGAAGTACATCTTCCTGGCTCCACAACTTATTTTCATGAGTTTCATGAGGAACTAAATTATTCTGACAGCTTTAATGCTATCTCCTACAGTGCTGAAGTAAGTCACTAGGTTCAAGTGTTATTAGAGAGGGATACACCCCCTCTGTCTCTATGCCATGCCCATATAAGCCTCATTCCCATTAGAAAGTAACCTAAAAATCACCCTTGATCTAACTTGTGCTTTTCAGCTGCCCATCTCTAAACTCACTGGATGCACTGTTCCCAACCATTATCAACAGGCCTCTGCTTTTCATTTCTCTTCAGTTCTCTCTGATACAGCCTCTGCAGGCTTGAAAGCTAAGCTTAATTTTTAAAATACCATGACTGAAATGACTCCAGGAGATGAAGATTTAGGAAAAACACTAAAAATTACAAGTCTTTTGAGAGAAGCCTGCAACATTTGGAAAATTGAAGGAACTGGGAGGAAAGGAGCAGCAGGGGAAAAGAATGTATAAGTAACTGAGACAGTGATTTAAAAGCAAACAAACAAAAAGAGAGAGGTGCCCTTTTCTTTCTTAGTTTCTAGTTGTCCAAACAAACTGTGTTGTCTGTCATCAGTTCTGCAAAAGGACAAGGGACAGTACATAGGAGAGAAGACAGTAATTGTGAGGAAATTCTCCATACTACACATTTTATAAGGATTATTACACAACTGATGTAGTTTTATGCTATGAACTTCTATTGGTATGGGTGTACTCACTTAAATGCAATGTGAGAATGCCGCTTCCCCCCCCCCCCCCCCCCAAAAAAAAGCAAAAGCTACATGCTAGGGTGAATGAAATGCCATTTTAATATTTTGTAGGTGCAAATTTCAAGTATGTTAAAGTGAGGTTCTGTAATATTTAGGCTTACAACTGCAAATAACAGAATACTCAGATTCTCAGACTTATGTTACTTTTTTCACATTGTATGTATTAAATATGCTGATTAAGTACAACTCATTACTTAAAGCATGCACAGATATGTTTGTAGGGTCAGGACCTTACTTGGTTACTGAGAACAGTCCCGGATATATAAGAGCATTCCTCACAGTTGGACCAAATATTTGCAAACACTAAGCTATTAAGGTCCTGTCTCACCACATGAGCAAAGCACTCTCCCAAATCTATTATCTGAAACACTTTCAGTCGCAATTTAGTGACAGCAGGATTGTGTAAATGTATTAGAGGGCAAAACTGGATCATACATATAGTTGCAAGACAAATTAGGCTTACTTTGACATCCTTTAGTAATGTACAAGTTCTAAATATTACAACAGTCATATAACAGTCATATGCACTTAGCCTATTCAGAAAAAGGAGATTTCTCATGGCTCTTCATTGTGTACTTTGCAACTCTTTCATAGTTAAGTTTTCAAAAGAAACATTTACATAGAGGTGAAGGGATGGGCTTGCACGCAGGTGGCAGTAATCTGTACTCATAATTTATCAAATAAAGACTATAATTGCAGTGATAAGACTGAAATAATCTAAACAGGGCAGGGTTTTCCCCAGATTCCCATAAAAATCAGGTGAGTTTTTAAGTGCTGATCTCTCAACAATGGGAGGCCTCTGCAGCAAACCAGTTTCTTCTTTCATCACTCCAAGGAAGAAAAGTACGTAATAAGACATGTCAATGACTTAGATGTCCTCTGGCTGTTTGGAGAGCATTCCAAAGAGCAACCTCTGTGCACCCTGTTTGCAGGCACAGCACATTCACATCTGCAGCCACAACTTTACGTGGTATAGGAGGAGCCTGGGAAAAATGTGTGACTTATTTTATAATGGATATGGCTTTTAAGATTTTAAAGCTGAAATTAACGAGTTAACTCAGTCTAAATAAATGGCAAGCTTTGCTTGAAGTAGATCGTGGAGATCTGTGTAACTCAGCTGGGAACACTCCCTCTGGAGAAATTAAGAGCTTATGTCCCACAGCAGGACTTGGGCTCGTACCAAGAGCTGGCACTGCAGTGCTGTACTACTGCAAGGAGTTTCTGTGTGGTGATCAAGATGGCATCCTTCTGATGAGCTGTTACTGTCCTGTTTTTCCACCCTCTCTGTTCAGTAGGAAACCCAACATCCTTAAAGCCTCTTTCAAAAAAGGAAAAATTATAAATGCCTTGCCCGACATTTCTCCTCTTGTTAAAACCAATTTTAATTTCCAGAGCTGTACATTAGCTGAATCACTGGCTGCATACTACTCACTCCATCTGTTTATATGGTTGAGTCACTGCATTACCGATATCTTAACACATTACTTGGAAAGAATTTTAGGCAATCTGGAGGATAAAACCCCAAAGCTCTATAAGATAATGTTCCTTTCTGTATGTTCTATAGTACCACACTCTACATCACTTGTTTTCTGCCATCAGAGATATTAATTTGAATTAACTGCTATTTTAGGAAAAACAGCTTATAAAAGTACAGCTTCCACTTAGAAGCTGAAGACTGAGCTGTGATGTAGAAATCCACTGTCACCTCCCGATGTGCAATGCCTTGCCCTGGGAACTGCATGAGGGCTTCCATGGTGACGGAACAAACATCTTTCACAACCCAACGTATCTTTTTTCCACTTGAGATACTATAAACAGATTGCCTTCTGAGGGCAAACTTTTAATGATGCCAAAGTTGAGAGTATCTTCTTGTTTGACTGCAAAATTTCTTCAGAAATGTGTTATACTTAAAAAGATGTTTTCATTTACCTCATTGTGGAAGAGGGGGGCAAAAGCAGGTCAGAAAAGCAGAGTCAGAAGGACAGAGGTGGAATTGCTAATACACATCTTGATTTTTATTTTACGAAAAAACATAAAAAGAGAACATTTTGTATGAATCTCACCATGGAGGACTATGAACGCACTCACATTATGCTGGGAGTTGAGAAGCAGAAAGTGAAACCAACTGAAATAGAAGAAAACCAGTGAGACTAGTTTACCTTCCAGACCAGGGGCTAGATTCAACTCTCACAGAAGTCAGTGGAACAATTCCCACTGGCTTGAGTGGGATTTGGATTCGGCAAAGTGAAATGCAGAAAAAATAACCAGGAAGCATTAATGAGAGTTTCTCAAACACTGGTCTACAGAGCACTTTCTTCAGTCCATAGAGACCTGTCTTTCCTCTCCATTACTCATTATTTCCAGCTGCTTTTATGGGTTTCTGCATTTTGGAGCCTAGAAGAACCAAGAGGCATTGGTAACAGGGAATGAGAAGGGCCTGCTCCTAACACTGTTTTGCAAATGGAAGAGGAAATAATTAAATTGCTGAGCAAATAGAGAAAAAATAACAAAGGGAGTATCTGAAGGAGTAGGGGACCATTAAGCTGAGCGGATTAGGTTGCCTTCAGTAAGGATTAGGTGCTTTGCTGCCTAATGCAACTGTCTAGCCAGGTACCTGAGTTCCTAGCCCAAAGCAAAAGAAAAGCTGAGCTCCACACAGGCGTCTGCACTGAGCTAAAAGCAAATAGGAAATGCTAAGGGTGGAAGCATTCCACAAACATTCCGCTTCTCATCTCCACCCGGTTGAGATTTGTAGAAACTACCATGCACATCCACCCTTGGGCTGAAAGCAGACAAGCCCGTTACTGATGGTCCAGACTGCAGTACTTAGACCATATCCTCCAGGGCCACATCCACACTGTCATTCCAGATGTGACACACATTACTACCACCACTTCTAGCTGAAGCCCTTCCTCCTTGGAGCAGTCAGGCATCTGGACCAGGCTCTGGATCGGCTGATGGTTGATGTTTGGGGCAGCATTCCCATTAATGCTCTCAGGCTCTTCCTCAACATGAATGACTATTGTCATCAGAGTATAAGGCTAACACGTGCACGTGTGACAGCCTGGATGGACCTAGCTGGCACCCAATGCTTAACTGCAGGGCAATCCTTCCTTCCACATGTACATGTGGGTCAAACTACCTTGAGTCCAACACCGGCCAGTAG
>NW_010115685.1:7411-21470 GCF_000699245.1 Pterocles gutturalis | reverse complement strand
AAAGAGTGTCAGAAACATGAAAACAACTGGGTCAGCCTTCCTCTGGTGTATCTTAGTCACTCTTGAGGTCGATAGTTTAGCACCTTTCTGAATTAGAAGCGGCAATCAGACCATCATATTCAATAGCCACCGGCAGACTTCTCCTCTCTTTTCTGAACCCACTTACAGATTGCGATTCTATAATGTCCTTTTGCCAGCCAGTGAGCCTCTCCTGGAGTTAGACTACCTAAGTCAGCCTTTTCTCACAAGAAAGAGGAGAACAGGACACTTTCTGGATATTTTTTCTAACACTTATTGATGAGAAGACATTCTAGGATTGATGAGAATACATTCTAGGAAAGCAAGGTTATGTCAACAGCTTGCAGAGCAATAAGGTACAGAGATTCCTGTACTGGCTCTGCATGAAATAGCTTTGGGTCTGGATGCAGTAGAATACCAGCCTCATGCTGTGCCCAGTTTAGTTGGTGGGCTGAGAGGCAAGGCAATTAGCTTGAGACTGAGTGCTATGCTAGCAAGAGCAAGGCAATACTGCTTCTGGGATCCAAGCTTGTATCCCTGCCAGGCTCTCCGCCTTTCTCCAAGAAAGACTGGCCCATTCAGACTTGGGTTGGGGATCTGCAGCACAGAGCTGCATAGTGCCCCACTGGCACATCCCAAGAGGCAATCTCCCAAAGCTTTGCAGTGCGTAAGGATACAGAGCCACCTCCTCCATGGACAATCTAACCTGGAAGGTGCAGGGCAGTGACTGTTCAGCTCCTTTCCGTTTGCAACACCCTGTTTATTTCCCAGAGCAGGTGCAGATTGCCTGAGAGAGACTTAAGCCTCCTCCCATAGAAAAAGTGCATGAAATCCCACAGATCTGCAGACCATATGCCTCATACCATTGCTATAGGGCCTCTTAGGACAGGAGCTGCACCCATCCATTACTGAGATTCTTCTTTATCACACACAATATTTATTGACCAGCGCAGACGACAATGGAATGGTTCCCTGTAGGATTATTTAAGCACATCTGCTCCAGAACCAGACCAGAAATAAAATTTGCCCTGTACTATGCCCTGATTGCTCTCATGCCCCATGTCCATAACGAGTCACATCCTGCATCCATCAGAAAGCTCCATACTTCACATCAGGGTCTTAGGAAAGAGCTGAAGTGCAGCCCCTGAGGCAGGGTGAATTGCTTGGTGTGCCCAACAGCCCACTGCTGTCACACACTGCTTCCCACTGATGGGACTTTGGTAAAGTTCTCTGGCAGACCTTGGTCTGCTGACCAAGACTCATCCAGACTAAATGAATACTCTTTGTCTAGTGAGCAGTACACTTACCGAGGAGAGGGTAGACCTAGGTCCCAGCTCACAGCCACAAAGAACAGCCAATGCAGTCATGCTGGCTGGCTTTTTTCTCTCTTATCCAAGGAATTTCGAGCCCCGGAGAAGAGAGCTATTAGTAACTCATTCCCTTTTACTCATGTAAGGCGTAAGTCACATCAGGAAGGGTTGGGATTTTGGATTTTTAAATCTAATAAGTGAAGTTCATGTAGATTGCATCTCTTTTCTAATAATCTGTATATTTTGGTAGCTTTGCTTTTATAAATATGACATTGAACAGTGTCAGAAAGAACACACTGGAATCAGCAGAGGCCTTTCAAAAAGTGCCAGAAACAATACTGCTTATGGCTTTGTAACTGTTCATAGAGAGCAAGAGTCAGCATTGCAGTCCATTTCATGACTAACCCATATACTTCGTAAGTAGCTTAAAGCATCAGAAAAAGCAGCAACAAAATCCGCTCTTCATTGAGAAGTGACTCTTGTTACACTCCCTCACCATTTCAGGGATTTACAGTTCAGCTGTCTCTAGGGTTTGCTTCCTTCAGTCCTACTCTTTTGAGTATTACCACCAAACCCTGTCAAAACTGTGCTTTTGTTTTGCACTGCCTTCTCCAATTCTCTTCTAAAAACGATCATGTTTCTGCTTTTCCAGTTGCACAGGAATCAAAAAGCTGTATCAAACCCAGCATGTTTATCTCACTATGACATGCCACTTATAAAATGTGTGCCTATTTCAGATATCAATCTTTATTATTTTCTGTACTTCAGTCAGACCTAGGAATACCATCACAAAACATGCAGGCGATATTTTTTCTCTCTCAGTACTGTTTCAGAGTACTATATGCATCCCTAGGCTTGACTGCAAGGTAAGCATATTCCCTGGCTGCACAGGCTTCACAGGCAGCAGGTAGCTGAGCTCCCGTGCTGCACAGTTTGTGTGACAGACTGCGTTTGCACAGTGAGATTCGATTCTATCTCTTGGTAGGGACTGTAGCTTGCTTTTTCTTTTTAAAACTCAGGAGCAAATCATAGAATGTTTTACATTATCAAGGTTTGGTGCTTTGTGTTTTTTTCCCCAATTAGTATAACATAAGCTGCATGTAGCCAGAATCTGTGGTGACTATAAATTCCAGCTGCTTCCCTAGTAGACCACGTAGCGGTAGGATGCTACTGATAGAATTAAACATCAAACGAACAAAAGCTTTCAGAACCCTCATTTTCTTGTCGTACCTAGACCCAACCTTGCCCCTTTTTCATACTCCAGTTCAGTTTTGTATCACCACCTCCACTGCTGACAATACTTTTTTCAATGGGAATATCACCACCGTAGCCACTGCCAGAATCTCTTGGCAAAGGAGCTGCTTTCTGAGTCAGAGCCTAATGCCATTACAAGGTCTGCAACAGCTGCAGCAGTCATACATCTGCAAGTCATTTGAACATTTTATGATGAATAAAAACTATCCATTACATAGACCTATACATTAGATATTAACCCTAATACTTATTCAGTTACACTAACAATAACCTTTTCCCTCTGCATGCTGTAAACTTCTTTGGCTACAGCATGTGTTAACAGAGATAGCTAGAGCTCCAGTCCACGGTGGAGCAGTCCCTGTGTACATATTACCTAACTTATTCTACCTATTTAAACAAGATGGAAAGAAAGAAAGAAAGTGATTGTAAAGCCATAAAAATTCATACCACGCATAAGGAAACCATTTTTAAACAATTGCACGAGACTGCATACACTCATACAAATAGAGAGGATACAAAACAATGAGAAATGCAGAGGAAGAATGAAAACATGGACTCAAAATATACAGTTAGGAGACCTGATTATGATATGCACAGATCTCAAACCCATCCAGATGTCCCCAGCCAGCAACATGATCCTCAACACCACAGCCAAGATTTGAAATCTAAAAAGACAGAATACTGAAGACGGGGTAGCAGGGCTTATGGAAAAAGAAACGGGAGTGGTGAGTCATTAAAAACCTTTAAAATAATGATGATAATAAAGAAACATAAAATGTGGTTTCATGAAGGAAATATATACACAGCCACAAATTATGAAATCAGCCCTTCAGGACATTACATTTCTCATGCAAGTTGCTGAGCCTGCTCAACATAAATAGGTGTAAAATACACTCACCAGCTTAGTGACTTCCAGGATAGAGTCCCATATGTGATTCCCTACCAGTGAGTCTTCTACATATGTATACTTTTACAACAGTAAATGCGAACTGGGCAAGACATACCTCCCTAAGAGTTTCACCATAAGAGTTTTAAAGAGACAAGGCAAAAAGTCTGGCATGACACAAATCTATAATTTTTCCATTATATTCATCCAGAGCCAGAATTTTACTAGCACCCTACATGCATGTAAATACTATGTTACTTCATTATCTATAATTTGCAAACTCTTTTTAGATTCTCAGAAATACATCTCTGTTGCTTCCCATTCACTTTAACTCCGTATTTCATGTATCAGCTTAGTGCCCTTCATAATATCAGTATCACTTTGGAAGCAGAATGTCACTTAACTTGCACTTCCACACTGAGTTAAATGTGTGGATTAGTAATCTACAAAATAGTGCAGGTTTTAAATAAGAAGCAGCTATTAGAATAGTCTTACAGTTAGAGAATTGACTTTTAGGAAATGTTTTCCTGACTTGATTGGCTTCCTCTGTGCAGTCAGAGGCCAAACTGTTTATTTTACTGGCAATCCACCTTTGTTGCTTGTGCTGGCTTTAATATTTCCATTCAAACAATCCACATATTAAAAATGAAAAAGAAAATCCTAATAAGATTACAAACAGTTAATTTAAAGGGGATTTGAAAGGCGTCCAGCAGAGATCTTTTTCTTAAGGGTCAGAAAAACTTTACATTTTAGGGCTGAAAAACCACCTTGCCACTGATGAACGGGACGCCTTACTCGACACGGCCGAATCCCCATGGTCAATTCGTGCAGCACCTACCTCCCACTTAAAAAAAAAGGGGGGGGGGAAATTCTGGCCTTTCTGATTGCAAAGATAACTTACCAAGCGTGGTGTGACGCAATGATGTCTTTCTAAGTCAGCAGCAAGCCAGCTGTCTCTTTGCTGCTGCTCCTACTTTTCCCATGCTCCGGCAGAGCAGAGCTGAGCAGCCAGGCCAGTTGCACAGCCGCTATCAAGTCAAAGGGCAAGAGCGAAGCTTAGAATAAACACGTTGTTTTCACTCGGTTGCTTGAAGTGCTGCCAAATCTCTTAACATTAGCGCACATAAATCGGTGAGTATCATGAAGCCTGAGGCCCGAGCAGCTGGAATCTTGTAGTTGTTACCTGAAATCTTAACATCCAAAAAAATAGCCTCCCCATTCCTCAAGGCTATGTGGAAAATCTCAAAAAACACAATCATAAAAGTACTACTAACATCAAGGAAAAGAACTCCCAATTATTTTTTCTTTAGTTCTCTTGTTTTATAGTCATCTCAAATTTGCAGGGGCGGGAGGAAGAATGGGGTGTCTTTCTCAAGATTTTCAAACATGCTGGTTTCCTGACACTGTGCCGAAGAAAGCATTTGTTGATTCCAGAGGTAAATCCTAAAGTTATTCAGAGGGGAGGAAGACTATGAAGATAAGCAGCTCAGGGCCCATCAGTAAACAACCATACAGCAGGAGCTAAGCACCTGGAGGAAGGGTAGACTGGTCGATTTTTCTCTGCCCAACAGCGACCTTCAGGAGGCAACAGTGGGGTAGAATAGTGATGTTCCTCCCCTGGACAACAGCTTTGAAATGGTTCTTCAGCAAGGACTTGAGAGAAAAAGCTCCTTCTCCTTATCCAGCCGCCAAGAGAAAAGGAGTTGAAAAACATTGAATCCTTACGGCTAATGGGAGGGTGATATAAAAGATGGAGGCCATTGACTGGTGTCCAGAGACAACAACCTGGTATGAATTCCAGCACCATTCCACTTCCCAGCAGCTGGATTTCTCACCAGGGTGGATTGCTGGTTTTGGACACCTCCCCATTTTTTCCTGTCTGTTAACAGTCTTCCACTAGTAAGTATTTGGAACAGTTGTAAAGCTTTTTTTGTATCTAAACGGCCTTGCCATTGCCTGAATGCAATTTCAAAATTGCTGGCATCTCTGCGCAGACTATCTGAAGTGTATTTTTGTCATGCTGTTAATAAGCGATGCATCTCTTGGGAGAACTTCAGCTAGGTTAGAGTTTCTAAACGACGTGCACACTCGACACAGAAGATGTAAGAAAAAAGCCTTTCCCATTTTTTCCTAGTTTTTATTCCGAGTTGCTCACTAAATAGACGTGATGTACAAAGAGAAAGTTGGGACCGCTAACTCCTCATCTATAAAGTGAGGATGGGAACCCAAGAAATCATGAGACTTGCCAATGGTTACACAGGCAGCCAGGGGTCTCACAAATGATCCAGAGCTGGTCCAACACCTGAGTCATAAGGACGATCCTTGCTCTTGGTTCCTACATTATCCTTCTGTTTTCTGTATTCTGAATTTCTTTCCAGCTCCCCTCACATTTCTCCCAGTCCTCAAAGAATAGAATATAGCTCAATTTTAGGGATACTCCATGAGAGCTTGGGAAACATCAGTGCAGTTTAGAATGGCTTAGTCTGGCATGATTTAAAACTGAATTAAGCATAGGAGATGCTTTTTGGAAAAGGAGTGCATGAAAATAAGAAATGAAAGCATGAAAGGTTGGTTCTTTCAAGTCCCTTTCCAAGCCTCCAGGGAAAAGTAACTATTGCCACCTTCTTTGATACCAGACATTAGCATTTGCCTAGTACAAGGTGTGTTGGGGCTTGCACATTCCCTCTTCGGTGCTAGATAGGTGCTGTCACAGATTTTAGAAAGCAAGTGTATCTCCAGTGTGCAAACAGCCAAACGAAATACCAAGAGCACCTCATAACCATGGAAAGAGGTAAGATAGAAACAGAAAACAAATCAAAAACTCAACCAATAACAAAAAGAAAGCACAAATAATCTTAATTAGCTCATTTTTTTACATTACTGTGTATGAACTGCTTTAGGAACTGTCTATCCAGACTTGATAAAACATTCAGACTTGGAAGGGGGTACTGCCATTTGAAGTGCATGTCATGGAGAAACAAAGACAACTGCTGCTAAGAATTTTAGGCATTAATTTTAACTAAGATAAATGGCATGGGTTCTGTGAGTATTAGAAGTTAATATGCATATTGGCTGTGTTCTGTGAGGCTACAGATTTAGAGAACCATGTCCCTGTTAATCTATTTTGCAGTGAAAAGTATTTTGAGAGCACAGGGGAGCGCAGAAGAAATTTTGAGAGCTGAGCAACTGACTTCATGCACTGACCAAAGTTTGTGGGATACTTTATTATCACAGACACACATGCTTAGAAGCATATTGCTACCTATGCATTAACACAGTCTTTTCTATCCCAAAGCTGCCACATATCCTAAGACTTTCAGAGGTGGGTATGAATTTCCAAATGTTATTAAATATCTGTGGGCAAAAAAAATACGGGAGCTAAAAAATATGTGCAGATTGCATTAGGAGTGGTATCATCCTGAGATAAATGCTAAGGATAATATGTAAGCACCGAAACCATGGAATCGTAGAAAAGATAAGTAAGTATTTCTAATTCCATGAAATAGAATCGCACAGGAGAAGGATGATCTGGAAACTTGACAGGATAGTTTGTTTAGAGTCCTAAGAGGTTAACTAAAATAATCCAGAGTCTAGAGGAGTTTCTTTCAAAGGACAAAATTAAACAAATAAATGAACAAATCCACATTACAAGAACACCATGATTGTAAAGTCAATCACTCAAATGTTCAAAGCACCTGTACTGAAGTGTCTGTATTACCCTCATTGTGTTAGCTCCTTTTGTCTAACTCTGTATGCAAACAACAGTATACAATACAGAATAGCGTAGGAGGGTTATACATCACAGGTGGATAGCAAGTACTGGGGCCAAGAATGATTCCAAGACTTTTTTTTGTTTCTTTGTTTTACAGCAGGACACAGTGGGGACCTGCACCACACTACTGTCACTGCATAGCAAGCATCTTGAGGAACAGAAGTCTCGCAGGTCCCTTCCCATTCACTATGGAAGATTCCACACTAACAATTAGGAAAACTAGCATAAGCCTCCTTCTATTATATTATACCTTGAAGCATAAGCTACAGGAAGGAAGACAGTCAGGGACCACTTGGGCAACCCGTGTCACCACAGAACAGAGTAGGATGCGCTGAGGGTGCACTGTGACCACACAAAGATGCAAATAGACCTGGAGTATGTTGCACAAGATGAGCCTGAAAGAACTGAGGTTATCCCACTGGAAGAAGACAGTATTGCCTTCAACTACCTCCTAGGAGGGTACAGAAAAGACAAGTCAGGTTTATCTGAGGTGTATAGTAAGGATGAGTGTCAGAAAACCAAAAACTCCAATCAGATAACAGGTAAACTTGCTGGGTTTTCTGTTGTTGCTGTTTTTTCAAACCACAAGTGTGTTAAAATGCTGGAGAAGGTGACCAGAAACATTGTGGGATCTCGATCCTTGAAGATATTCAGAACTCAACTGGACAAGGTCCAGGACAACCTGATCTAATTGCACCTGCTACAGAGCAGAGGACTGATCATCTCAAGAGGACCCTTCCAACATTAATTTCCATTATTCTAATGTTAGATGCTACGGGATACTGTGAGCATGCTTTCTACTCATTCACTGCACAATAATCATCAATAGGAATTAAAAATGCTTGGAACAGACAAGTGGCTGCTCTTACCAGCTTCTCCTACTCCTCCTTCCAAATGCCTCAAGATCCCAAAATTTTACCAAAGCACTTGGTAAACTTTGGGATGCTGGTCAGCATAAAGCTTAGAAGTCTTGCCCTTCTAGAGATCTTCATCAGACTTGGACTCTGGTGACTGTTCTTAGCTCATATTCTCATTATTGTGAGTAGCTGAAGGAAAAACTGCACATCATCCTGAGATAGCTGTAGTGGGTTGACCCTGCCCATCAAAGCTGTTCTGTCACTCCCCTCCTCAGCTGGACAGGGCAGAGAAAATGTCATGAAAGGCTTGTGAGTTGAGATAAGGACAGGGAGGGATCACTCACCCATTACTGTAATGGGCAAAACAGGCTCATCTTGGGGAAATTAGCTTATTACAAATGAAATCAGAGTAGGATAATGAGAAATAAAAAACAAGCTTAAAACACCTTCCCCACACCCCTCCCTTCTTCCCGGACTCAACTTCACTCCCAGTTTTCTCTACCTCCTCCCCACCAGCGGTGCAGGGGGACAGGGAATGGGGTCTGTGATCAGTGCATCACGTCGTCTCTGCTGCTCCTTCCTCCTCAGGGGAGGACTCCTCACACTCTTCTCCTGCTCCAGTGTGGGGTCCTTCCCACGGGAGACAGTGCTCCACAAACTTCTCCAACATGAGTCCTTCCCACAGGCAGCAGTTCTCCACTAACTGCTCCAGCATGGGTCGCCTCCACTGGTGCAATCCTTCAGGCACAGGCTGCTCCAGCGTGGGTCCCCCAGGGAGTCACAGGTGCTGCCAGCAAACCTGCTCCATCCTGGGCTCCTCTCTCAATGGGCCACAGGTCCTGCCAGGAGCCTGCTCCAGCGTGGGGTCCTCCAGGGGCTGCAGGTGTATCTCTGCTCCCCCGTTACCCTCCACGGCTGCAGGGGCACAGCTGCCTCACCATGGGCTGCACCACGAGCTGCAGGGGAACCTCTGCTCCGGCGCCTGGAGCACCTCCTGCCCTCCTTCTGCACTGGCCTTCACGTCAGCAGTCGTTTCTCTCACATATTCTCAATCCTTTCTCTGCTTTAGTTTTCACAGGTTTTTTCCCCTTCTTAAATGTGTTGTCACAGAGGCACTACCACCATCGCTGATGGGCTCAGCCTTGGCCGGTGGCAGGTCCCTCTTGGAGCCGGCTGGCATCGGCTCTGTCAGTCATAGGGGAAGCTTCTAGCAGCTTCTCACAGAAGCCCCCCCTGTAGCCCCAATCCGCTATCAAAACCTTGCCACACAACCCAATACAATAGCCTTAAAGCTTCTCATCATTTTTTAATCACATGTTAAGAGCAGACTCGACATAACTGTACAAGTAACTTAGATGATGGCATCTCTTGTGGTGGGAGAAAAGACTTAGGGCAGACTTTTTATAGCTTATGAGTTTACAGGAAATCAGACAGAGTGAGATGCACTGGATGCATTTTGATTGTTGAAAGTTGGGGAAGATCTGTAAGTGTACCCAGTTACAAGTCTAATTTCTCAAATTTAAAATAAATCTTGAAGATAGCCTTATGGATTGCAGTGCTTACCATAACTGGATGCCAAAGGGGACACCAGGAGGACCAAAAAAATCTTGACCTAGTAATAACCACAAACTCTGCTTCCATTACTGCTTCTGGACCTTGTATGAGCAGGTTTTCAACTGCTGTCTAGAACCTGCTGGGTTCGTAAGTTACTTTCGAAGGATCTAAGTAGAAAGAAATTATGAAAAGCAATTGTATTAGCAGGAATCTTAAGCTTGCTACACTAAAAAAACCCCCAAAGGACTTAAAGTTTGAAAACCACTCCCTTTGACAAGTGAAGTAGTTGTTTCCTCTCTTTAATGAGAAGTTAGTGGATTCCACTTTCCAGATTTTTGTGTACTCCCACAGTAGCATGCTACTTACACTGAAAACCCCACTGCTGACGTTTATGCTGCTTCTGAAGAGCTGGTTTTCACAAAAACTAAACCAAGTCTTAATTTCTTTCTTTTACATTTGAGGTTTTCCAGGAATTATGTTAATATCCTGGATTATACAGTCTTTAAAACAAGGTCCCTGCCTGTATCTGACAAGTGCCTAGCACAGCAAGACTCACTAATGTTAGAGAATTTGAGCATATTGTATCACATCCTGCTTGAAATTTAAATGCTAGCATATGACTCAAACACAATAACATCTGATAATAGGCAAGTACAAGAAGAAAAGAAGCCTTTTTCATTAAGTCCAGGAAAACACAACAGTGGGAAAAAGTCTTGGTGCCCTTCCTCACATTATCTGCCCTTCCAGAGCAGACTGGTTCATTGAACAGAACAAATATAAGACACGCACCGTGTGTACCAGTAGAGTTACGAAGTTACTTGACTTAACATTCCAGCTTGATTTTAGAGGTGCAGAGAAGATCATCAGAAGACACTGAGATAGAATTACACAGGAAGGATGGGCATTCACCATTCATTTTTGCTGTAATCATGAAACAAGGATAGCAAAATGCCTAGTCCAAATACAGATTAGAATCTCCTTAGCTAGAAATGCAGCTCAGGACAGTGTAGGAGTTGACTGAAAGCAAGACACAATTCTGTTTCAACCCACTCCTCCTTAGCTGGTTAAGTCAGTGTTTATAACACCAACTCTCCTTACAAACGGAAAGGGCACTGGGTGAAAAAGTCTGACTCCAAACAGTGACAGTCACAGCTACTGTGGGTAGATTTAGTAAATACATAAGCATATTAATGGATTACATTTAACTTTTACTGTTTAGATGCTATCTGACAATTTTCAGCCTCCTCCTGTAATCACAAAACAAATAGGAACAGGGTTCTGCACCAACTCAGATATAAGCAACGGGGTTCAGGTTACTACACCAAGTCTCAGCTAATAACAAAACATAACAGCTTTACTAGGGCCCTCCGGTGGGCCCTTAATAAAGGAAGACCCTTTTCCTTATTCTTTCATGTTTTTAATGGTAACAGCAAATTTCTTTCCCTTTTATAAGTACAGTGTATGTGGTACCACTGGTGTCTCAAAGTGACTTTCTGCTCTTTATTCCTAAGGACATGGATTTATAAATTTTCTGATTTTTAAATTTCATAGTTAGTAATATACTTTTTAGGTTTTACAGGACAATAAAATTGCTTGCCAGAGGTTTCTGACTTAAAACTCTACACAGCAGATTGATGTAGGCCTCTTGATCCTTCTTACCACATTTCTGCCAAGTTAAAATATAAAATAGCTGTTCTACTAATTGCACCCATAGATTTGTGTCCAATATCCAGATAGACTCCTAAAGCTGACTCCATTTTCCCTTTGATCTTGCATATCCTGTTGCTTGAAAAAATACAGACAGGTGATGGAAAATGCTGGAGCTATTGCATGTACAACTGCTCAAAGACCAATTAACACCAAAAACCCCAAAATGAACAAGAAGCCAAAATGGACTAAACCCACAACAGCTGGTGGTCATCAAGGCAGTTTTCCCAGAGGGCAGAAGACTGTTACTAATAGGATGGAAATACAAAATTTACTGAGACCAACTGTAACTGCTGATAACATATACTGACAAGTGCCTCATTCCTCACATTTTCTGCAGAGTGAGAGTGAAGCTGGACAGCAATCATAACTTTTATTCTGAGGGAAAAAAGTGGGAACTGAAACAGAGAACCACTGAACAGTGAGTACCAGGAGCTGATTTTACCACAATGCTATTTTCATCACATTTTAAAACAACATTCAAGTGATTCTACCCATATCAATACATTAGTTCCCAGAGTTTAATCAATATAGTATAGTTCATTAGGAACTGCCCACTCAGATTCTCTTACATTTTAAATTATTTCAATTACTGCAAGACCTGGATGCTAGAACCCCCAATAGAAGATTAAATGAAGTTGTATGTTCTCCCTTTATAACAGCAGAGGTTTTGAGATGTTTCAATCACATTACATAAACTTACATTCCTCTACTAACACAAAACATACACTCTTGGCCCAGGAGACAAATACTTCTTATGCTGTTTCCAGCCAATAATTTTAACTGCAAATCCAGAGTAAACATAACCTCTTCAGAGCTGGGAACACGTTTGTATGCAGGGAGAACAGCTCACTGCATTACAGTGATAACACCACCTACTAAAATCATGGCACATACTGAACAGACAGACACACGAGGGTCATGATGTTCTTTGACACAGTACTGAAAAAAGTAACAGAAGTTTGGAGACACTGAAAAAATCAGGATTTTTTTATACGCTACCACCAAATAATATATACTGAAAGGTAGAAAAGCTTTTTTTACTCAGTGATGATTCATTTGCAGCTCATTCCTAAAAGACAAGTAGTAAGGGACTCCAAGAACAGCTGTTCAACAGCACAAGTTATAATGCATTTATTTATTATTTATTATCTGATTTATAATACAGATGAAGCAACAGTGCTAAATAGAACAATTTATCATTCTGCCTGTTTTAAATGTGGTTCTTTCAGTGCCTTGGTGATGGTCTTCCAGAAGATGGCTGAGGCTGCCTGAATTTTGAGAGATACGCAACAGAATCAGCAAAGGTATAAATGTTATATTCATGATGCTGAAGGTTCTTGTAAGTAGAATTATCAAATTCTTCTGGAGCAGGCTCAGCAGCTGCTGTGCCCTCTGTGAAAACAAACAGTAACCAGTGACTACAAGGATGCCACACCACAGGGCAATATTCTTAATTACAAGCCAGCCTTCATATACTGTCAGATCCCTCATCCAGTCAACATTAAAAAAAAAAGTCAGCAACTATAACAAAAGGATAAGTTTACTAACTTCTGCTGGTAGCTTGTCTGGTCCTAAAACAGCACTGCAGTATGCTACAGGAGAACAGGAAATCAGTACAAGTCATCTATACAGCACATGTTTTCAAATCCAAACTATCACCTAATGCTCGGGGAGGACAGGGCAGAACATTTCATTTATATTTTGAAGACATATGCCTGCATTTTCTAGCTTTGTCACAGTTGCCTTGGTTTTCACTCCAGACAGAACAGTAAGTGACATTCTTAGCATGCCAGGAGAGGCAATGCAGTAGTACAAATAATATATCATCATGTCAGACCACGAGATACAGCTACTAGAACTACTTTAAAGACTAATTTTTTTCCATTGGGAGAAGTGATGGAATTACTGAGATCTCCACAGTTTAATTTCAAATGAGGTTACACTCAATAGTAATATATCAAGAGCCTTCGATGCATTTCCTTTCTTCTAAATATGATCTTCTAACCTTTGTATCAGCTCTTCTTCCTAAAAGAATAACCTAATAAAGTTATTCAGAACTCCTTACTTCAAGTTAAAGCCAAGACTAATTCTTACACTTTTAGAATATTATGTAAATGTAGGCAGTACCATTTACATAAAAGGTTTCTGCTATGGGCCGATTTTAAAACCAAGGAAATGGCAAGAAATAAAACTTTACTCCCAATATTAATTTATTCTCATATTTACAATAGGAAAGACAATAAGCATAATCTAGTGAAAAGCTTCATCATATAAAATTTGTGTATAATGGTCTAGGTTAGGTCATATTAAGCTTCTTTTTGTAATACAACCATCTACAATAAAAATACAAGAACTCACATGAATGAACAGCAGAACTGCCCTTTAATTATGCCATAATTATTGCAATGTAATGCTATTATATCTGTAACATTTAGCAAGACTTTCTTACAAAATGCAATGTAGTAAGCCATGGTTTCAGCAAAACAACACACACAACCTATGAAAGGAAATATCCCTGTGCCTACTGCACAGTTCCTACTGAGACAGCTCATAGGAGACAACACTACAGATATAAAAGCCCGATGATGCGGTCTTTGCTGCAAATAGCCCTAAGAACAGGCAAGCGTAGGCAAGTGTACATTCAACCTGCAAGAGACAGTTGTTCCAAATTAAGAGACAGATGCTCAGGAAGAGAAGC
>NW_010115685.1:0-7400 GCF_000699245.1 Pterocles gutturalis | reverse complement strand
TGAAATACACTGTACTTGGCTTCTCAAAGGAAAAATTTATGCCTGAATTCATCCTCCTCATACTCCAGACTTCATCTACGCTTTTTCTCTTAAAGAGCAAGCATTTCACAGGATGTTCTTCCTAAATGAATAAGAGGTTTATTTCCGAGTTACCATGCTACTATTTTGCTACTTACTTAGCAGTTCAAGTCAGCAGTTTTTGCTGCTTAGCATGCCTGCTCTACAAGGTGGATGACATCACCTTAACATCCAGGTTTGTAATGGGAAAAAATGCTTTTACATCTTCAGTGTGCCTGCTGTGTTTGCAGATGAACAAAGAACACAGGAAGAGGACAGAAGTACAGTTAGAGAAAGCGTCGTTAACTGTGAATATTAAACATGGAAAAGCAGTAGCTGGTCTCAAAGGTGGCCTCAAAAGGAAGAGAGAAAAAGATATGCCTGGAGATACCAGTGACACTGCTGAACATGGTGTAGGTAGGTTTGACTCTTTGCTACCCCCTGACAGCCGAAGACATTTCAGCAGCAGTAAAGGGGTGTGAACTTGCCTGTACTAACCCCCCACCAGCCGCTGCAGCAGAGTCCTCTAGCGTGGGCACAGCATGTAACCAACAGAAACTTTCCTGCTCTCAGCCTTACCACCTCCACAGAGTATAAGGAGCTCAAAAGCAAAAGTTCTGTTTTTCAGCAAAGCCAGGTCCTACCCAAAAGTTTTGCTGGTGTGGTTATAATGATGGGTCTGAGGCACAGTGGTACTACTGCCCCCTCAATACAGGTCTGCAGGAAAAGTCTGTCATATGGGCTTAACCTTATTCCAGATTTAGGAGGCCGCTTCATACATCTTCGATGTGTCACAATCTTCACCTTGAATCATTAGCACATTATAAGACCAAGTCCTTCCCCTCATACTTCATTGAACTTATTTTTCAGGTCCTCATATCAGCATCAATGTGGAAAAAAAACAAACACGTTTGAGCATCTAGAGCTCTACTATGGATGAATGCAGAGAAAAGCAACATCTGTAGATAACCACAAATAGCCTTTCCCCCCCTTTTTTTTTTTAAGCTTCTGTTGCTGACTGCACCAAGGTAAGTCTATCTTCCAACTTGTAAAACAGATCAAATTATGAACTGCCTAACCCCTTAAAACAAGAAGGCAGGTCTTTTACTCAGCAGTGTATCCTGGAAACCGATGTACAAAAGCAATTATTTGTCACTTAACTTGGTTAGACACTTCACAGAGTCACAGAATGGCTGAGCTTGGAAGATACTTCTGAAGGTCATCTGGTCCAACCCCAAATGCTCAAGCAGGGCCAGCTACAGACTACATCCCAGACAGCGTTTAAATGTCTCCAAGGATGGGGACTCCACCACCTCTCTGGGCAACCTGTGCCACTGCTCCATCATTGTCACAGAAAAAAAAAAAAAAGTGTCTCTTGATGTTCAGGCAAAACCCTGTATTTCAGTTCATACCCACTGCCTCTTGTCCTGTCACTGGGTACCACTGGAAAGAGTCTTACCTCTGTCTTTGCTCTCTCCATTCAGGTATTCACATACATTGATGAGATCCCCCCTGAGGTTTCTCTTCTCTGTGCTGAACAGTCCCAGCTTTCTCAGCCTTTCCTCACAGGAGAGATACTCCAGCCCCTTCATCATCTTAGCGGCACTTTGCTGAACTCTCTCCAGTATCTCATCTCTCTTGTACTGGGGAGCCCAGAAGTGAACATAGCACTCCAGGTGCATCTCACCAGGGAAGGATCACCCTCCCTCAGCAACACTCCTCCTAAGGGCAACTTGCTGGCTTATGTTCAACTTGCTGTCCACCTGGACCCCCTGGCCTTTTCTCCAAGAATATCACTCAAGGGATTATATCCAAGCAGCTTTACAATCACGCTGCTTTTACTTGCAAGTAGACAAATTCTTAAAGCAGCAACCAGAAGAGGGATCTTTAGAACGGTATGCTGCCTAAGTTGAAAGGCAACAATAGTAAGCCACCACAGATCAGGACAGAGGGGCATTTGCTACTGAAATACACAGAACAAGATCAGTAGGTAAGTTAACAGGACTTTCAGTAAATAAAACGGGTTAGTTAGATTAGGGAAGTATACCTAGGGAGATGATTAAATGGTGCATGATGCCCTTTCCTGAAACATATCACTGTCTCCTCCCTAAGTCAGTACAAAACTGGGGTACAAGGTCAACTCTGTGCTACTTCAACGTGACTTATTTACAACTTACCAGTCTCAAAATCAATACCTGTTTCTGGCATTACACTATGATTTCTTGAAATCTTTCTACGAAATCTGAAACACTGAAAGATTCTTTTAAAAGAAAGAGAAAGCCAGCAGTGTTTAAGCAAAAATCAGATGGCATCAAATTTGGCTCAGGGGAAAGGCAGCTACCAAATCCTTCTGAGAAAAGAGGGAAAACAAGTTTTGTCATATAAAACCCATTATTTTGCTTACAGTGGAAACAATCTTGTTTTTATAAGTAACTGGTTTATGAAACTAGAAATACAGTGAAATGAAGACCACTTCCTTTCACAGTGGAAGTTTCCATAACTGGAAACTGAGTATTACTGAGCTCTTATAACATTACCAGTGAACAAGAATTGATCTTCTAGAAAGTCACCGTTACATGGTTAGCTTCAGAGAATCATGAACAGAGAAGATTTGGAAGCCCTTTAAAAAAGTTAAATCCTAGCCTAGATGAATCAATACAGTTCAAACAATATAAAGGTGTACCCTCTATTGTGCTGCCTTCTCCAGCCTGGACTCCTGCTTCCTGAATTGCCTCATCCTTTGCTGTAGTGCCCGTCACCAACATTGTGCTTTCAGAAGTCTCTTCTTCTAGTTTCTGAGCAGTTACTACTTCTGCTTCTGATTCCTGCGCCTCCTTCACCTTTTTTTCTTTTCCTCTTGATACCAGTTTTTGGGTTTTGCCTTCCTGAGTCACTGATGAAGCTTTCAGCTGAATAGCTGCTACTTGGGTTCCAATAGACTTTTCCTCCAAGTAATCAGATTTATGAGTGACATCAGTCAGGGCTTGGTTTTCAGCCACGTGTGGTTCTACAACCAGCTTCTGCCGATCTGCTTCTTTTGGAGTCAATTTTACTGTGGGGTCTCTTGCTTTGGATTTTGATGTTTCACGATTCACTGATGTTTTAGAAAACATGACCTGCTTGACAGGAAACATATCGGTTTCTCTTCTGCTTGGCTTCTTTTTAGCTACATATTCTTTGTGAGATTTCTGGGACAAGTTCTCTTTTGCTAGCGTTGATGCCTTTAGTGCTATATTCTCAGAAAAGATGGAATCTCGTATAGGAAACTCAACTTTGGTTTTAATGACAACTTCTGAATCATCATCATCATTTTCTTCCTCAGAATCTGAGCTAGAATCTGAATCCGAGCTGGATGAAGATGAAGTTTCTTCCTCAACTAACTCCTTCCTCAAGCCTCCTTCTGTTGCAGGTGTATTGACATTTTCTTCCTCAAGCGAAGAAACAACTACTCGCTGAGGAAATGCAACCACAGTTTTTCTTGACATGAACATCCTCATGTCTTCAGCAGAAGGTTTTGAAGCTTCCTTGAGGTTAGTACTAGATATGCTCTCCCCTTTGTTTGCAGATACTAGGAGAGAGCTAGAAGACAACATTTTAGGAAATTCAACTGGCGCCTTGATGCCTAGCAGCTTGGTGCTTCCCTGTGGTGCCGCTACATCTAGGAAATGGCATAAAGAGAATTATAATCATCATACCCAACACCGCTGTTAATTAGTGATCTTAGTCACACAATTTTAACTTTCTGAGATAATCTGGTACAAAAAGCAAATTGAAAGAAGTTATTACACTAAATACAGGCATTACAAAGCAGAAAGTTTTAAGACATTTTAAGTTGAAGAAATGAGAGTTCTAGTTAGCACTGAACAGTTTTTGCTGCTATGATGCTGAAACTCATGAGATAATGCCTTTTGCTCCTTGCTTTGTCAGACTCCTCACAAGAGCTGTTTTTTCTCTGTGCTTCCATTCTGCATCGCTGAAAATGGTTTGCAGACACCTTCATATCTCAGATGAACACTAAGCTAGCTTGTTAGCCAAGCTCTTCAAATGTGCCGCTACAGAGATAGTATTTATCTATGGACAAGCCAGCGAAGCAGAAGACATAGTAAACAAACATAGCAGTAGCTAGCCTCTTGCAATAATTATCTGGAAAGCAGTAGGAAGGAGTGATGCCCAAGAGACAAAGTAGCATAATAAGAGATACCTGAAGCCATACAAGAAAGTATTACTTGTTCATGTGTCCATATGACCTACCAACTGAACTGTGTCTAACACAGTTTAATGTGATTTCTCCAAGACCTTGTCTCCTCCAGTCTTCACGATCTCCACTTCCTATTTTTGGTTCGAGACCTCTTTGTACAAAAGACTTAGAAGATCTCCTAATGCTTCCTGTTAGCCTGCCTTTATTTCTTCTCCCTCATAGATACTTTAATTAAGCTAAATTCTCCAGACAAGGAGCCAACAGTTGAAGAGAAAGCAGCAACTTTCAGGGCCTTTCAGAGAGTATCAAATACCCCTTGGATGGCTGTGCCAATGATACCCTCAAGAAGCTGATCAACAGTGAATACTGTTGTGGTTACAGAAAACAAGAGGACTGGAGCACATCAAGAAGGTACATCACTGCTGAAATTTGCTATAGCAAAGCCAACTCCATTATGAGTTGCACAACTTCCAACCAGGAGTGTAATTCAACAGATTTACAGCCTATTGCATGGATTTATCTGCACAGTTTGAAACCCGATCTACTTTACAAGATCATAACTAGATGCAGGTTTCCCCCTTACTAGTATTTTACAGTAATACCTTGTATGATCCAAGGAGATACTACAATTAGTTCTGAATAGAAGCAAGTCTCTAGCAATGTCCAAATGAAAACATCACAGAAGAGACAGACACATGAAGTTAAAAGCAAAGTATTTAAAAAAGAAATACAGAGTTCTTAACATAAGTACAAATTAAAAAAAATATCAGTTTACTATACAGGTAATACTTTGTAATAATTTCAGACACAGTTCTCTCCGCCAGACAGAAGGTGCAGGGCACGGAGGCAGGGCAGTGGAAAGTAGGAGGATGGGCAGCCACCTTTGAAAGAAGCCTGAGTCCCTGCACAGCCTGACATAGCCAAACAGCAGCTTGAAGAAGCTAATACGTGAGGAAACATTACTTAAGGTTGAAGAGTTCTTTAAAGAAGCGTACAAGGTCAAACTAACACAAGAAGAACCAAAGGGATGACAGGCAAGCAGAAGCTGAGCAAAAGCTGAAGAAGTATTAACGCTAAGACATCTTAAGAAAGCAAGAAGGCAAGTAACATTCAACTTGACCATTAACAGTAGGTGTTACTGGAAAAATACTTTAAACTGTAATATTTGGATATGTGGAAAAGATACATATTTCAGCTTTTAATCATAAAGTCTAATACAACTGGCACAGACACTTAATTAGGGTACTTCAGACTTCATACCACCTGGTCGGTATTCGCATCACTCTACCGAAAGAGCAATACATCCAAATCAGTAACAAGAATATTTTTCCCAGATGCATTCTTACTGATGTTTGTAGCATCAGTATCATTACTGAAAAGTGTTTAAAACATGTTCATGCTCAGAAAGGTGGTATACACAAATTACAGGTCTATTCCCCATCACCAACTTTATAAGTAAACACGACCATTTTACCAAAGCAGTGAAAATTTGCACACCCTGTTCCAGCTAGAATCTGAAAAAGACAGCTGCATCCTATACACCTTAACCATTTGCAAGGGAAGCAGCTGACTGAAAGAGGTGGCCTAAAAGGTCTCCTGACACCTTCTGAAATCAGAGCTGCTGAACAATGAATCTAGAAACTGATGCTAAAGTACATCTCAATATGCTTAAAATAATACAAAAAATTATAATAAAAAGCAATTTGTTGTTCAATCAAGCTTGTACCTTTGCAGCAAAGGCTTTCTTAACAGAACAACCAAGCTTCTATTTGCCTTGGCATTTATGAAGCTAACATTAGAAGCCAGAAGTCTGCATTCAACTAGTCTTTCAGTGTCTTCCAACAGCAGGCAACAAGCCTCAATACTCCTACATATGGTCCCATGGAGCTTTGCTGTTTAAGCACCTGGATCTCTAATTTGCGATGGGAATCCTACTCACTGAATCAGTGAGCCTCTATTTACAAACTGTGTTTTGCAAAAGATACCTCTCTTTGAAATTTTTATTTATGTTCTTACTTTGGTCAGGGACAGAAGGGGTTCAAACACTTCTAAATGTTGGAATGCACTGCACCATCCAAATCCAGGTCCATGTTTTACCTCGCTTGCAAACCTAAGGGGTGAGAAGCCTTATAACTAACATAACAGGACCATGGTAGTTTTCTGTAGCTTCTTGACAGTGTTGCCTGGAGCAGATACTTGGATCTTGAAGGTCTCTCTCTGTAAAATGGAATCCTTTTTGACCTCAATAATACAGACATTTCTAAAGCAAAGGGGGAACATTTGAAGTTCACAACCAAATTTTGCACCTTATTAGAAAAAATAACTTGCTACACTAATTTCCATCAAATTTCAGGCAAATTACAAAGCTTCTTTAAGTTAGGACAAATGTAACAATAGCTCTCCTTAAGTCTGGTCAAGTATCACAGCAGCTAACATAATAAGGTGAAGGTAAACAGGAAAGAAGTGTCAAGCTCATAGTATGGCTTATAGATATATCCCATACAGACCCATTCCTACTAGAACTTTAGTTTTCTTGCTATGTCTCATTTTGTTCATCAGGAATCTTTTAGTGGAATTTCTGTTTAAATGACATAACATCATAGGTTCACATGTTTCTGATCCTTCTGATCCCTGTTTACATGGTGATGACCTTCACTTTCTTGGCTTACGTAGCAGCTATTCAGAGACACGGCCATGAGCATTTCTAAGCTCTTCTTGCCTATCTAATGACAACCAAAAGGGACGGGCGCTCCCCTGATCCCATCGGCAGATAAACTTTTAAGATCTGCGCACCACCCAAAGGGCACAGAAACCTCCGGAGACTGTAGGGGCAGGCAATCAGCTACCTTGCCAGTTCAGCACCAGAAACATGAAATTCTCCTTCCTGAATACCCATTTGCATCTATCCACACCCCACCGCCTCTCAGGAACGAAACAAACATCTTACTCTTCTTTGGCGGCATCCCGGACCCCGCCGGCTTGCTGCAAAACGCCGCGGAGGGGGCCGCTCCTCCGAACCCTTGGGCCTCCAACCGCAACACCTGCAAGGCACCGTAGAATAAAAATGAACCAAACGGGACCAAAACAATCTCAAGTCCACAGGGATCCCTGGGGGCTGCCATCACCTACCGCGCATGCGCACCTC
>NW_010115684.1:0-26655 GCF_000699245.1 Pterocles gutturalis | reverse complement strand
TGAGGGTGGTGAAGCACTAGAACAGGTTGACCAGAGGTGTTCAAGGCCAGGCTAGATGAGGCTTTGAGCAACCTGGTCTAGTGGAGGGTGTCCCTGCCCATGGCAGGGGGGTTGGAACTTGATGATCTTTAAGGTCCTTCCCAACCCAAACCATTCTGTAGTTCTTTGTGATCTGGTTTTGCCACATACCACTTGCTACACTTTTATGCAAGAGAGAACTCCGTCTGTAAGCAGTGAGGAAAATATGTCTGTTCCTCCTGCTTTAGTTTATTATTGGTTCAAAACAGCAAGAGGTGACAAGAACAGAACTGTTTCTTAATGTAATCAATACCTTTTAAGCTTGGTATTCACAGTCTGTGGTCCTTTGCACGTAAAGCATACTGCTTCATCAGAGCAAGAAAAAATTTCCACTATTGCCATCCGCTCAGTATGTTTCCTCAGGTGTTCTTTTCTGTGTAGACTGAGCTCAAATGTGAGCTTGGTTGGTTTAAACTCATTCCAATTATTTGTCACAGCAGAGTAAAGAACAAAATACTGCAAAGCTACATTACTGCTCGCTCTTAAAGTGCAAGGGAATCTGTAGTCTCTTTTTTGCCAAGGCTGAAATTCCCAAAATATTCCTGTGGATTATGTTGTACTGTGTCTTTATGTAACCTTTTGGCTTCTGTGGGGTAATGGAAGGACTTTGAGATCCAAATCCACAAGGGCAAGAGAACTAACTCCACTCTCTTCCACCAAGAGATGCTTAAAAGAATGAGACACTTAACAACTCTATTGAAAATTTTGCTGTTGAAATATGTAGATAATAAAAGTCTGAAAGGCTGGTTTATGGCCATACTTTTATTGCCTTAATTTGGATACAAGTGACCACCTCTTGAGAGAATCGTAGACATCTACATTGTGAATAATAAGATTTTGCACATAGTAATCCCCCTTAAGAAAAAGGGAATGTGTAGCACCCAACCCTTATGATGGCCAGGCAACCCAGGCAGTGTTCTTCAGGAGTCTCTGCCTGTCTGTATATCTGACTATATCGCCTTCCTTCAAACAGCACATTGGATTTTCTTACTGGCTTCAGTGTAGAGCCCCAGAGGGGAGTAAGTAAGAGTTCAAATTATAAAAATTACTAGCAACACAAAATATGACTGGTCTTGCAAATGCTGTCTCTAGAAAGAACAAAAGGATAAAAACAGCAGCAAAACAAAAACCCTAAAAGAGCCCTCCCAGCCTTGGAACTAGGTATTTCCATGATAAACAAATCCAGAAACAGCTGAGGTTCTCTGATACTAATTTTTGTTGTTGTTTTCAGTTGGCTTGCAGCCTTTAACATCTGGTCTTCTGTTTCATGGTGAAGTTCTTGACTGGTTTATATTTAAAATAGTGTTTTCTAGTTCTGGGACATTGTTCAGTACTAAAATATGAAGAAGAAATATGATCTTATTTACAGCTGTATTTGTTAAACATAAAGACATCAGGTTAATTGGAGGACTGCATGCAGACCAGTGCTCTTTTCAACAGTTGAGGGACTGCCACAAGATTAAGAGCAATGAGTGTTGGTGTCAGCTGTCCAGCTTGTAAGAGTCACTTGGTAATTTTCAATGTTCTTGAGACCGTAAAGAAGTGCCAGGATAGCAGCAAAAGATGAAGCTATGCAGGAGGGCTAATGACAAATGCCAACAAATTATGTAAGGAAAAATCTGTAAAAGAAATTTTAGCCTTCAGAGGAGATGTTTCCTTCAAAATGCCCCTCCTTCTTCCCAGAAAATCAAACCAAATCATCCTGAGACATTCATGTGTATGTAAATATATGATCATATGGCTGCACCTCCACTTCTGTATGATCGCTGAAAGAGTCACCTAATTCAGAAGGAGGTGGTCCCAGCTATGTGTGCTATTCCTTGCTGATGCTGGCAATTGCAAAGTGATTTGCCTGGCCTTCTTTATGACTGTCAGTAGGTTATAACGTAGCATTTATTAAAAAAATCAGTCTGTATTTCGAGTGCATCGTGAACTATTGCTTTGTGTGTTAAAACTAGCACTGGCAAAGTAGAGGCTTTTACAGTTATATTTGGACCTACGGATACATTAGCACGCATGAGTTGGCAAGTGTTGTTTGTATGTCTGTAGACAAGTACTTGTTCTCCAGGGTGATTTGCAGGCAGCATTCCTAGACTTGCAGAAGGCTGCATTTCTGCAGCAGCCCCATGGTGCTCAAGCTCTTTGGGAGCCATGGCACTGCCTTCCTCTTTTCTGTTAAGAGAAACAACTTTTCTTTCATCTCAAAGGAGAATGAGATGGCCAAGGCACTAAGTATTTTAAACCCTAGGAAAGATACAGTTTTTCAGGAAGTTAGGTAGAAATATGTAGCTGTCACTGCATATGGAGGTCACGAAAATCTGAGAAAACTCTAGTATTGCTTTGTCTGCTTTTTGGACCATTTTGCCTGGATGCCAGTCCCTGGAATGCTTGAATGTTCTGCCAAAGTTCACAGCCACACAGTGCCTGGGGTTTCTCAAGTCATCTTTTTTGTCCAAAACTGCAGTTTCTGTGATTATATTTGTGAACACAGAGTTGAGAAAGTGCCTGGGCTTTGAAGAACGTAATGTAAATGAAAGCCTGGTCAACAGGTTAGACAATGCAGAGGTAGAAAACTTCAGTCAAAATGTTTATCAGTTTACCGTCAGGTTAGGGTAGAGTTGCAAGCACAAGAAGAGTTGGGGCCATTGGAGTCTGGTCATCAAGGGATAATTTTTTTTCTGTTCCATGCTTCATCTGCTCTTCTCAAGGTCCTTCTTTCTTATCCATTTCTCTTTCTTTTTTTCTCTTCATATATAAAGAGACATCTTCAGGTTGTATGGTATAAGCAGCAATTTCCTAATTAAGTCAGTTTGTGGAGATAAATTTCTGGAAGTGCAGGGAGCATGAGCTTTTAGAGCAATAACTGGCATGCTCTTTGAGTGTAAAACTTAAAACCCCCTTTTTCCTTATTCCTCACTTTGAAAATAACAAGGAGGAGGACTTGGTGTGTATTTAGAAAGTGAGCGAGCTGCTGCTCATGTGCACTTGCCTTCGGTAATCGTGGGCAAAAGTATGACCACCAAAAGTGGTCTGTCTGTTCTTTTAGCACATGTTATCTATTAAATCGGTTGAAAAGCAAGATCTGTCTTCAGGTAGGCTTTTGAAATTCAGAAATGGAAAAAAATGCTTTTGCTACAAAGTACAGTATAAAATTTTGACTAATCTGTCTGTAGATTAGGGGAAATCCATTTCATAAGGATTTTTCTTCTTGAAAGTTGTTTTTTTTTTTTTATTTGGAATCAAATGGCTGCACTTTGAAATTGTCCATGAATAAACTAAAAAATAGACTGATAAAAAACCCAGCAAAATAGAAATAAGATGTTTCAGTTTTGACTGTCTTTATTGTGCAGTACCAGATAAAAAGATGAAAATGAGGAACTCTTGCAAAATGGAAGTACCAAGGGGTTCTGGTTTTATACAGTATCTTTTTCCAACATTATCAGACTTTTCTGTTACTTTTATCACCACCAAAATATGCGCAAAACCAACCGTTTCATGCAATATTTGGATTTTAGTGGAATTGTAGTGTCTGGTGAATAACGCAATGGGTAATTTTTTTTTTTTTTACCAGCTCTCTCTTATTTTATTCAAAAATGTAAATTCTGACTGTTCCTTTCTCCTATCAAATAAGCTTCAACACTTCACAAGCTCTGTGGACTGACACCTGCTTCAGTTGAGCTTAGCTATGTTCTGCTACTTGAAACAGAAAACCAAGTATTGGTCTTTATGCTAAGAGGGTCTGAGTGTCCTTGTCACTGCTGAAGCAAGGGTGAATCCTCATAGCCTCCTGCTCATATTACAGTTATGTACTTACAATATTTTTGTTCTCTCTTTTTTTTTCTTTCTTTTTTTAAACTACTCTTTGTTTTTGGTTCAGTTTGGTAACGAGCTCCATTTTGGTAGAAACAGGAAGGGAATAGTTCTCATGCACTTCTGTTTGCTGTTTTTTCTTGTTAGATCTCCTGACCAGTTATTTTAAATGTCAGTTTTTAGCAAAATGTTAAAAATATATGCATGCAATTCACATTATGTGTTCTGTTTTTCATATCTCCTCTGCCTTTTGCTTAGCTGGGATTTTGTGTCATGAAACATTATATGAAACAAAATAGCATATCTGTGAATGCAGGCATACTGTTGGGACCTAAACCTGGAAAGTAACAAAAAGCTATTTATGAAAACAGTAACATAACGGCATTAATATTTTTAAACTATCATGAAAAATGCAGAATGCAGGACTGTCTCATTCAATAT
This sequence comes from Pterocles gutturalis, assembly GCF_000699245.1. Classification (NCBI taxonomy): domain Eukaryota; kingdom Metazoa; phylum Chordata; class Aves; order Pterocliformes; family Pteroclidae; genus Pterocles; species Pterocles gutturalis. The sequence continues at coordinate 22,326 of NW_010115684.1, read as the reverse complement.
AATTGTCTCTACATATTGCTTCCTTTTGTTGTCCATTTCCTCGTTATGTTCCAGACTTCATGTGTCAACCCAGAAGGGACTCATGGAGCATTAGAAACCTGTAGTCAGTCAGAAATAGCAGAATAATATCGGAAAAAAACTCCTATTTGTTGATTGTGAAAACCCTGTTTTCTAACTAGCCGCCTCAGTGTTTGTTCAAATGCTACAGGTGAAAATATTTTACAGTTGCGGGTAAGGCAATTGAATATAAAAATGAACATCTGTATGTGCAGCTAGCTAATTTACATGTGCAGATTTGGAGAACGTAAACAGGTTCATGCTCACTTAGATGCCTATGGAAATACAGTTCTTTATGGGTGTCTTGTGTACCGCATCTGCACTGAATTTATTTTTTCCACAGTTGCTATTGGAATAGCAGCTGTTACGCTGTATGACTTGTCTAACCCACTTGTACACCTTACTAAAAATTTACGTAGCAAGCAGTTGTTTGCGTAGTATTTTAAACAATAAGTAGTTATGACAAAGTCAATTTTCTGTTTCTGATGAGGTATACCAGTTATGACAAAGTCAATTTTCTGTTTCTGGGGAGGTATACAGAGTAAAAGATTCTTTCCTATTTTAGTAAAAATTGGAGGGTAATTTGCATTTCTTGAAAATGGGGGAGGTGGGTGTTGATCTTTTTTTGCCAAGTAACAAGTGATAGGATGAGCGAAAGCAGGCTCAAGTTGTGCCAAGGGAGGTTTAGATTGGATATTAGGAAAGATTTCTTCACCGAAAGGGCTGTCAAGCATTGGAACAGACTGCCCAGGGAAGTGGTTGAGTCACCATCCCTGGAGGTGTTTAAAAAATGTGTAGATGTGGTGCTTGGGGACGTGGTTTAGTGGTGGACTTGGCAGTGTTAGGTTAATGGTGGGGCTTGATGATTTTACAGGTCTTTTCCAACCTAACTGATTCTGTGATTCGAAGTCACAAAAAGCTATTTAGTCTTCTGTGGTAGAATTTTTATTTGAAACTCTAGGCTAAATGTAATATGGCGTAGCTACAAGTAGTAATTTTAATTAGAAGTTGCTTGTTATTAGCATGCAGCCAGTCCTTGATGAAGGATGAAAGTTTAATTTCCAATACTCACATATTGCTCTGCAAGAATTTACTGTAAGATTTTAGCTACCCCTAGTTAGGTCCTGGTTCAGAGCACAGGCAGGACAGGTGGCATCGCTGCAGTTATGGTGTCTTAGGGGTAGATGGGGCTCTTTGCTGACCTGTAGTCCTTGAGGGACATGAGCCAACTGTGCAGCTAGCATAATTTACTTGACCCTTCATGCCAGTGCAGAAAATAAGATTTAATTCTTTCTCTGGCCCTGCCTGCCAACCTGTGTGTCTGCTGCTCTCCTGGCTGCACACACCATTGGTGTGAATAACGTTGGTACAAAATCAAGGAACTGCTTTAGTACTTCATAGTGTTTCTCTCTGTAGCTTTCTAAACACAAAGTATGAGCTTTATAATAACTACGTACTTGGTGAAGGAAGAAGAGTTGAACCAAATGAGCCAGGGAGATCCAAATGAGTGCAGCAGGTTCCCTTTCCTCTGGGTCCTGCTTTTTTTTACTGCTAATTACAATGTTCAGTACTATGGAGGCAAGCTAAAGAGATCTGCAATAACTGATATCCATTTTTTTCCTGCAGAAGAGGATATAGAATACTTCCAGATTGATGCTGTCTGTGGGGAGTTAAGAACAACCTACTCTCTGTCACATGCTGAGAGATCAGACTACAAAATGATGGTCACAGCCAGGGACCAGGGGATGCCTTCACTTCAAGGACATGCTGCTGTTTACATCCAGGTACTTGTTTATGTTGTACAGATACAACAGTTATGCTAGAAAATTAGTTTATTTGAAAAAAACAATTTTGGGAGAATCTAGGGAAATAAGCTAAAGAAAAGAAGTTCAGAATTATAAGCACCTTGTCTCGTGGTAGTTTTACACAGCAGCTTTCTGGGTTATCTTTCAAATACGTGATGTTTGTGCTTTGGTGGGCAGTCATTATGAACACTGGAAAAGAGAAGGAAAATATCCACATAGGCAGAATGAAAAGCAAATATCAGGAGGGACTGAAAGTGGGGGAGAGAGTAGATACATTTTTTTTTTTCTCCACTATGTTACTCTCTTTTCTAAATCCTGTCTCTGTAACCCTGTGTAATAGCTCATTCCTTTGTGCTCTGTATGGAGTGTGAAATCCAGCGTGTGCTCTTTCTGCAGCCAGCCACCTGCTGTTCATCCAGCTGCAGTGGGGCTGCTTTGTCCAGGCTGCCTGTGCACTCCTTTATCACAGGCTGCACATCACCGAGACTGCTGTTTTCATGAACACAAGCTACCTGTTTATATTTGGCAAACTGCATGGTGTACCCTGCTTTCTCTGTCACATCTGTCCCTGTGATGCTGCCCTATGTAGAAATACCGTTGAAATGCTTCAGAGTATGGGCAGAGATGGCAGTGTTCGAGTCATCTGTCTTTGGACTTCTGTGATTCTGAGGGTGAGAGACAATCTTGTCCCTTTTATAATGTGAGAATTAAATATTACATTTACAGAAGGACTGGCCAAGGACGATTTGAACTCTTACGGAGTACATTGAGTTTGTTTTCTGGTTTTGAGGCATACTAAACATCAGTATAGTCACAAGTAATAAGTGATTAAACTCTCAATTAAAGAAAACAATTTTCATCACACTATTCATAATAATAATGGGAAAATATTGCAGTCTTTATGCTTTTGTTACAGGTAATCCCGCTTCCCAATGGGAGATTTGACTTCTCTCAAGATTTCAAGCACTTGGTTGTACCTGAAAATTTTAAACCTGCACAAGTGTTGAATTCTCTGAAGTGGCCTGATAATCATCTGACAACTAACAGGAAACTTCATTACAGTATTGCTGAAGATGATGATGATGTTCATTTTGAAATAGATAGCTTGACAGGAGACCTTTTTCTTTCCAAGGAACTTGACTATGAAACAGCTTCACATTTCCTTTTGCGAGTTATTATAAAGGATTATAATAATAATCCTCCACAGAATAACACCATCTTCCTGAGTATCGATGTAGAGGATCAGAATGATCATTCTCCGTATTTTCAAGATGACTTTGTAGTGATCAGCATAGAGGAAAATGTACCTGTTGGCACTCTGGTTTACACCTTCAATGCAAAAGATGGCGATGGCAGTTTTCTGAACAGCAAAATACAATATTCCCTGGAAATGAATAGCGTGGGTGAAAATCCATTTCTTATTCACCCTTCATATGGTACCTTGACCACGGCTTTTCCACTAGACAGGGAGGTTACTCGCTATGTCATCCTTACAGTGTCTGCAACAGACCAGGCAATAAATCTGACTGATCGCAAACTTGCTTCCCAGGCTGTGAAAATTGTTATTTTGGATATCAATGACAACAGTCCCAGTTTTACATCTTCGACGGTTTCCTATGTCATGGAGGATGTGGAGGTGGGCTTCCCTGTGCACCGCATAATTGCAGAGGATCCCGATGAGGGAAGAAATGGACAAGTTACATATCGCATTCTTTCAGGCAATGAAAACAAAACATTTGCATTGGATAAAATCACAGGTACAGTAACTTCTGTTCTCTGGGGTTTCTTGTACTGTGCTTCCCACAGTAATATTTGGGTGCGCATGCAAGGCAATACTGAGATACCACATTACTATGGTGCTTTACTAGGCAACCTATGGTCCTCAAGGTGTTTACCTTGGGCACAGTGTATGCTGTGATGCTACACTGAAGCTGCGAGTGCTGGAACAACTGGGATCCTAACCTGGACCAGAATACCCTTTTAATTCCTTCTTCCTTTGTAATAGGAGTCCTAACTACAGCCCAGCTTCTGGACCGTGAGATTCAGGAGCACTACAGTTTGACAGTGATGGCTCTTGATGACGGCAGCCCAGCTCTCTCTGCCATGCAGGTTCTGACCATCATTGTTCTTGATGTGAACGATGAGCGACCAACATTTCTGAAGCAACTTTACGAGACTGCCGTTCATGAAAACCAAGATCCAGGGGAGTTTGTCATAAAGGTGGAAGCTGTGGACAGAGATGCAGGTAATTTCTGTCTTTTCACTATTCATTTCATTGTGGACCATAGTAAACTGATCAAATCTTGCTGCCTGCTGTACTTGTGTGTACAGTCATTGTGCTTTTTCACAGGTAATGTATAGTTTTGAGTTTCAAAACATGGCTGTTGGTTCAGACTCTCAACCTTTATTCAGGGCTTGGAGGTATCATGACTCGTGCTCAGCCAGCTTCAGCTCTGACTGGTGTATTAAATGTAAAATGTGCACTTGGGTGATGCAGAGTAGCTCAGTGTACTGTAGCTTTCATGTGAAAATAGTCAATGTGCTCTGGTTATAAATCAGCCAACAATGTTCAACTCGATTAAAGTTAATAGTTGAACATTTTGTTTCTCTCAATCTGAACATTCTGAATAGTTTTAAATAGTTGATTAGCCAATGGTCCTGGTTTTGTAACAGACCCGGCAATATGCACTCATCTTTTCTGACCAGAGAGGGGCACTGTCACCCAACATTTTCCAGCTAGTTGAGCTGTGGAGGGATCGTTGAAGCCGCTCTGGATTTCAAATATGATTTTCCATACACAAGAATGTTAATGCATTGCTTTTTGAACGTACACAATGAATAAGTAAGAAGGGGTGGTTCCTCTGCTCTCTGAATCACAGGCAAGGAGTAAACGTGAGAGGGTCTTTGCTGAGCAACAAAAAATTTCCCCCAGTTCTTTAACTACCTGCTCTTTTGAAATATCTAAAATGCATATGATGTTACAGGTAGCCTGTGTGCCGGAGAGGATTGTGTCTTAAGTAATACCACCCACAGGGCATACAGTTGGTGTAACATGAAGCAGTTACTCAGAGTCTGCGATCTACAGTAAAGATGAAATCTGTAAAGAGAATTAAATATTACAGTACTGCTGCAATAGGCCCAAAGGTTGTCTCAACTCTGTGAATTACTTTTTTTTTTACTGTGGGTTCACTTTCTGCACATCTTTAGAATTGTTTAAGGTTGCTCTATCCAAAAAATAGATAAAACAATAAGTCTTGTTAGCAAAATAATTTTCTCTATTCAGTAAGATTTGTTATTTTAATGTAGAGCGCGTATTCATTAAAAAAGGCTGATGCTCAGGAGAGGTGCTCTATAGAAGAGACATTCTCCCACAAGTATGTAAAGTATTTAGAAATTAGGAATGGGTGGGTAGTCCTGTCTATGAAAATGCCTGTGACAGCTGAGCTGTGTTATATTCTACCTCTGTATGTCGCTCTTACAAGTATTTTCTTTCTTCTGTGGATCACAACCATAAAAAAAAAAAAAAAGGCAGTCTTTGAAGTAAAAATTTGCAAGATAGCAGAAGTGGGAATTTGTTTGAATTCCTCTCCCTCCTTTCTCCATCCCTTATATTTATTTATTGCACATCTTGTGGGAAATACAGCAGAAGGGAAATTGTGGGAAATACAGCAGAAGGGAAATTGTGGGAATCATTGGGAGGGGAGAACAGGGGTGGCTTGGCAGAGCGAAGGGGACAGGCATTCCAAGCGCACTGGGTGGCACAGTGTGCGCCTGCCTGTGCAGACACTTTGGGCTGGAGCACTGTTGTGGCCAATGGTTCCTTCCTGCTTTAAAAAAAAATTTTAAAATACATTTTCCAGTAACCACAGTTCTTCTGTTGGGTCTTTTTGTCACATTTGCATTATTTGGCCTCATGTCATATGCATGTTACAGTATTATTCCAAACAAATACTGAAGTGATGCTCATAATGTAAGAAAACAGGATTTATATAGGAGTCATATAAATATAACACTATTCCCTTTTCTTATGTTTTTTGGAACAGATTTTTTGGGTAAGACAACTCCCCTCATGGTGTCCTTTATTTTTTACGTCACATTTTTTACATTATTTTTATTTGCTCTTTAAATTACTGTTCATATCCCAGTAATATTCCTCCCATCACAGAATTATTTTTTTTCCACTTCATATGTTCCCTGACTGACCACAGGGAGGAATAATTTTTACTGACAATTGTAGCCATCATCAACTTTTTGTTTTATTTGTCTTTCTACTACTTTCCCTGCAAAGAGAAGAGGGAAGTCAAGCAGCTGTCACCATCTTTGTGTTTGGCCCAACCTTTAAGCTTGCTTCCACTTCAAAAGGTCTTTTTCTGGAAATAACTACTAAAATTTTTCCTTGTAATGGTTTTCTTTCATGTGCATATCCATAAAACTTCTTGTTCAGCTGACTCCCTCCTGCACATTACAAGAGCTGCAGTTACTGCAACTCTTTGTTGCCTCGCTTTCTTTAAGTCCTTGTACACTGTGGGAGCTTTCTGCCTCACCCAAGGCTGACATCGTGAGTAAATACCCATGCAAATACAAGTGCAAAGACATGCGTAATACCAGTAAATCCTGGGGAAAAAAAAATGCACGGGAAAGCAAATGTGCCTGCAACATATGTAAGATAGGTCATGGGTTTGTCTGGAGATCTGTCTTTGCAGGAGCTCTGAATGAACTGAACTAGCATTTGTCAAGGTCTGCTTTTAAGCTGATGTGCACCTTGCTGGGCTAGTAGTTATGTCTGGAGCCTTAGGGGAAAAATCTCGGAAGGTTAATAGGGACCTCTGACTTAGAGTTACGAGATGGGGCTTACTGCTATTCACTAGGCATTTTGTCTTGCTCATATTCATGGATTGTCATGGTCTTTACAACACTAGTATTATAAAGATGAAACTTGAGCCTAGATTTGAGGTGGCAGCATTTGTTTCCGTGGCTGCTTCACCAGCATTGGCACTAGGCATATCCATGGTGTAATGCCCTGGCTGCTGCTTCCAAGAAGCTGTGGAAGCACAGGGGCTGCCCATGCTGTGGTGGAGGAATGGGAAAGGGGCTGAAGCTTTTCCCTGGCTGCAGCTTGGGCACCATGCATCCACCCTGCCATTTGGTCTGCGGGGAAGGGGGTCCCTGCCACTGGCTGGTGGCAAGGAAGGGGCTTAGCTCCTCTTCCAGCTCATAAAGTGCAGGAGGAATAGTTAATTTCTCATTTCAGTTTGTAATTTCACCCCTCAAAATGTGACTGGCACTACTGCACTGTCAAGTGCAAACGTGTCAGCTGCTGTGCCATGGTGTGTGAATGTGTGGAGTCATCATGCTCCTCTCTTGGGCAGGGTGTGCAGCTTTCTCCTACTCCTAGGTGTACACTCCTAGCAGCTGGATATGAGAAAGGAGGCAGTAAGTACTTGGGAAATAAATGTAGTGAGGGTGTTTCATATCTGTGTGCTTTAAGGGTTAAAAGTTTTAATTTCAACAGCGTGTGAATAGTCACGTTGGATGGCACGCATGTGCTTTTTCAGCAGTGTCTGTAGATAATGTCCATTGTGGAATCTGCCGGTGAACGCACTGGGTTGAAGCAGTTCAGCTGCAGATCAAAGGCTAATAGTTAATATCAGCCCTGCAGTGTCGTGTGTCGTTTTTTCCATCTGTAGTATATGGGTGATTAAGGATAGATGAATGAAGACAGACCTGAAACTATCTTCTTAAATGTAGTTGAATGGTATCTAATATGGGCAGATCAGATAGTCTGTGTTGGTAACCTTAAATTTTCAATATATTCTCTTTGATTGTCCTTACTGCTGTGATTTTTCTCCTTTCTTCTGGAAGGCTGGAAGGATTTATATACTTCATTTTCCTTCTGCTATTTACTCATGTGTATATGTCCCTCCCTGAACGCAGTTTAGGTACAAATGCATTTACAGTAATAATTCTTTCAATGAAATTTCAGTAGCATTGTCAACAATTTAGCAAAGCTATTCAAAGGCAAACAAAAGAAGTCATGGATGCTGAAAACTGTATGCTCTGTTTCTTTTCTCACACTGGTGTTTCTCCACCAACTCCAGTGCAGATTGTCCTGTTTGCTACTGCAGCAGATGGGAACAGTCAGGCAGTGTTTAGCTCTGAGCAGCAGTTTTTGGTATGACGAGGAGTGCTGGAGCTTTCCAGGTGCACTGACTGTACCTGTACTACTAAAAGGCTGATTGTTAGTTGAAAAAAAAACACAGAATGATTGAATGAAACTTGCAAAATTTTGAAAAAACAAGAAACCAAAAGCACAATAGTATAAGCCCTTCAAGTAGAATGTAGGATTAAACTTATTAAAGTTAATAATATGTCTGTGGTGGAGATTACATTATATCTTCCTCAGGAGGGTGTTGAAACTAGAAGAAATATGAAAGACATTATTTTATAACCATAATAGGTAAGAATGTGGAGTCACATTTCTTGTTCAATGCAGGTGGGCAGCTTTGAAAGAAAGGTTTTTAAAGGCCTGTACAATTTTAGCCTACTATTTCCTAGAGAAAGACAAGAAGACTAATATCCCTATACTGTACACAAATGGTGGGTCTAAAGAGGAACTGAATGGAATTGGCATTCAGAAAAACTTTGAGGAAGGGAAAATCTTTAACCCTTCTTTCTGGAAATCCTGCATGACTTTCTGAAACCAAGCGGTATCATTTCAGAGTTGGCTGCAAGCGGGAGCTGCCTAGAAGGCCTGAGATGGGCTGTGGGAATGTCCACCAAATTGGCTTTTCTGTTGAAGACAACTAGGAGCTGGCCACCCTGTGAGTCCTGATGGGACTTAGACACCTGCCTGCTCGGTATTACGAATATTTAGAACTGGTGGGCATGCCAAGAAGTGGATGTTTTCTCTGAATGTTTCTACTATTTAGTGTCGTACTGTACAGAGATACTTGTATTGGCTCCAAGTGAAGTTAAGTGGAGAACCAGAGCTACCGAGCAGCCCGGTACTCTGCCGGACATCCTGTTCAGACATAAATTAACTACCTCAGGGAGGGCAGAAGACAAATACGTGCATTCCATGGTCTTAAGTTAATGCTCTCTTGCACCATGTTGATACGTCAGCTTGTTTGGAGACATGGCTTAAGTGCCAAGAAATGTTGCTGGGGTCACTTTGAGTGGCTAAAAAACTTAGGCACAAAGCAGCAGCTGGACAAGACTTTTGTGTTAATGAAGAAGCAGTCATTCATTGCATTAAAAATAATAATTTCAGCCATAACCCATTTCCCAGGTTGGGGAGGTATAGAAGAAAGAGATAAATCTGTAGACCTGAATGTGAGGAGAGTGGCTGTGTCTTACTAAGACTTCCATTCTGCTTTTAAGGACTGAATTCCTTGCTTCAGTATGAAATCTTACCAGGAGCCGGTTATGAGAAATTCAGGATGAACTCTGACAGTGGAGAAGTCAGAACAACTGCCTCACTGGACAGGGAAACCCAGGAGGTTTTCAGTATTAAAGGTAACAGTGTGAAATACCTATGGGCTCCTGTAAAATGGGAAGTGAGAATGGGTGTGGTGTTACCATCAGTGTTACCTTTTTTATTTTATCTGAATTAGATGGAAATGGTAAGGTTTTCAGGAACAGAAGAGCACATGCTTTTTGCATAGCACAAATAACTCTGCTATTCTGATATTATTAAGAAGTATCTATTGTTACACCCACAACCACTGTATAAAATTTATTTTCTTTTTATTAATCTTAGTTTTGGTTCGAGATAGTGGAACCCCATCACTGTCAAGCACGGTGACAGTTATCTGCAGAGTGCTGGATGAAAATGATCACTCTCCCACATTTCTTCTTCCCGCCTCTGAGATCCGTATTCCAGAGAACCAGCAGCCTTCTGTCATTCACGTTACCCGGGCTGTGGATATGGATGCTGGCAATAACGGAGCTCTAAGATACAAAATAATTGGTAAGTTACACTCCATCATTTTTGTTAGTTTGAATCAGGAAGTATATAAACAGTGGTGTCCAAGTTTTAGACTAGTCTTGATTTTACCAGGCTTCCCATCTTGTCCACATGCTTCTTTTATGGGGGGGGAAAGATCTTTCACCTCTTTGCCGGCATTAATAAGCACTTTGCAGGCAAACTTTCAGTCTGCTTTCTGGGTTTGAAATAGTATAGAAAAGAAAAAAAATAGCAAATGCTGGAAGGAGACATTAATCGCAAAGGCATAATTTTGTCCCTTTTGTTATAGTTGTGGAAGTTCTGAATGTAAATACACCCTTGCAAATAAGTACAAGAACTAATATAATTTTATTTATTTAATTTTATTTCATGGGAGCTTCTTTCACCCAGCAATTAGTAGTGTCATACTTGGTTTTCATATTGCAAACTCTCACTGTGTCCACTATGTCAATGTAAGCTCCGCAGCTGTTCAAAGCCTGCAGTAATATCTTTGCACAAATACAAGTTTGCTGTGCTTACTTTGGTCTGTGGCTCTCAGCAATGGTTCAAATGTAGGCAGATAGCTACTGTGGTAACAGACAACGCATTTTTCTTTGAAGAAACAGTTATGAATTCCTTTATGTTTTCTTGGTTTTAATTTAATGATCTTTTATGATCTTTAATTTAATTACCTTTGGTCTTTCTACACGTTATAAAGTATGTGTGCCACTGTTACTAAAAGCGCTGACTTTTCTGTTGACTGTTTCATATTACCTCCCCCTCCCCACACCCCCAAATCAAGACCTTGCACAACTATTCACTTCCAAGTGACAGGTATACAGAAGAGGACAAGGAACAAGTAATTACAATTGTCAGCAATGCTTTATAGGTTTCTGGAATTTGTAAGTAAGGTTGGGGAGAGGTCATTTTGTGCAGCAGCATAGTTGCAGGAGATTTTATAAGGTGTGCTGCTTTGGGAAAAAAGACATGCATCTGGCAAAATAGCCACTCTGTAAATTGATATGATGTTCTGTATTTACTGTCATTGCCACCCACTGATCTAAATGAAATGCAGGTTTTAATTCATATAAGATTAATAAAATATGCAAAGTCACATGAGCACACCAGCTGTATGAGCAATTTGATCATGTTATTGCAATTAACATAGCAGTATTCGCAAGGGGTTCTTTTTTCGAAAGCAATTGTTTGTGATCATTTTTTTATTTTATGTGTTTGAAAGGTGGAAATGTTGGCGAATACTTCACACTAAATAACACCTCAGGAAAACTGCTGGTCACTCATAGTTTAGACAGAGAAGACGTCAGCAATTTCACTCTTGTAATTGAGTGCCATGACCTAGGCAGTCCCTCAAGAAGCTCCACTGCACAGCTCTATCTAACAGTCTTGGATGAAAATGACCATAACCCATTGTTTGCAAAGACCCAGTATCAAACATCCGTGAGAGAAGACCTAGAGGAAGGCTCAGCCGTCCTGGACCTCTTTGCTTCTGACGAAGATGATGGCCTGAATGGCGAAGTTACGTACTCCCTGGTTGATGATACCTTCGGAGCATTTGCTATTGACAGTGTAACGGGGTCTATAGTTACTACAAAGGCACTGGACCGGGAGACCAAATCCCAGTATACATTTCGGGTTGTGGCAAGTGACTGTAGCACCCATTTGCCAAGAAGCACCACTGTCAGTGTTGTGGTGCACGTTGATGATGTCAATGACAATGATCCCATTTTTTTGCAGAATCCTATCAGGGCCTTTGTGCCTGCTGAAACAGCTGTGAATGAGACAGTAGCCACTGTGAGAGCAGAGGACATGGATCTGGGGCCAAATGGAGCTGTTGTCTATAGTTTGATGACAGCGAAAACTGTATTTCAGATCAACACGAAGACAGGTGACATCATTCTTCAGGAGCCTTTGTCTTCCAAGGACTTCAGTACTCAGCTGCTAGTGATGGCTTCAGATCAAGGCATCCCACCTCGAACAGCCACAGCTATGCTCATTATCTTTACAGAGGAACATGAGGAGGAGATTTCATTCAGCCATAGCCTGTATGAAGCAAGTGTGCCTGAGAACAGTGCAGCAGGTGGGCATCAACTCCCAATTTGTGTTCTTGCAGTTGCCAATTTCCCCTCCTTCTGGAATGGTAATTGTAATGAATAGTCAGCTGCTGTGCAACAGCAGAGAAAAGTGGATTTAGATGAAGAAAATACCCATCTGCCCTTTTCCAGTTCACCAGAGTGAAAAAAGAATCATGCTCTGTTAGTTGTAGGCATTGCTTGTCTCTTGAGTTTGCTGCCCACCTATAACAGTGTTGCTCGTATTAAACAGAAATCTCCTTTGCCAAAGGTGGTGTGTTTCCACCCCTCAGCGTGGGAAGCCCTGAGTATCAGCAGCAGGTTTGCTCTTCTAGCAAAATAACTTTTGGTGGACAGCATTTACTCATTATTTTACTTGTCAGTGCACACAAGCTCAGATGAGTGGTGTGTGCCTGTTGCAGTATGACATTCCTTGTTTTTGCAAAACCCTTCCTGAACTGAAGTAGCTTTCAGAGGTACTCTAAAATCTTTCTGAAGTTTTGAACTTTCCGGGAGAAGGAGAATGAATGGTAGTGTTGGGGCGAAGGGGTGAGAAGTTTGGAGACTGTGGTACATTGTCACTCAGATACAGTGTAGCTCTAGGTAGAGCCTGTGCTATTGAATGCTACCTATAGACAAACCGGCTTAAATCACAAGGTGCTTACAGATTTATTTGTTTTTGTTTGGTATCATGATGAAAATTACTGCTCTACTTTTTGTAATTCAGAGAGTATTTGCAGTGATGCCTCCTGCCAGTTAGATAAGGTAAGTACCTTTTCCTGCTTCAGGGGATGGGTTCATCCCAGTGAGAGCAGAAGGGAGTGCCTTCTACGTTTTTCTGCCCACAAATCCACTGTACAATTGACTAGACATATTTAGAGATCTGACCTGCACTATATTCTTGATAGTGCCTCATGACGTTCACCTTGAACAAGTCATTTATCCTCTTTATAGTTCAAATTGCCCTCAGTAAAATGAAAGCAATATTCCTTTATATCCTAAGGGTGTCGTGAGACTAGTATATTCTTAGATCTTGAGTAGCAGCCTATGTATTTGATTAGGAATCAGTAAAAAAGAAATGTGTTAATAATTCTGGAAAACCAATCAATACTCTTGGATAATTAAAAACAGAATAGAGAACTAAGGGTGAAGGTGGCTGTTGGAGTAGTTACTGCTGTGATTGCACAGCCATTCCTTCCTCTGTTGCTATTCGAGACTACAAGCCAAATTTTCAGCAGTGTATTTTAAGGTAGAGATAATGCAATGAATATTACTGGTGTTTCAATTAACAGATTGAAAATAGGCAATAAGGTCTTACTGAAAAATAAAATTAATAAGGTCTTATTTAAAATAATTTTAATCGACTTTTTGTTTAACCATAGATTAAATATTTTGGTTTCAGGCTATTTTTAACTGAAAAATAAAATTAATAAGGTCTTATTAAAAATAATTTTAATTTACTTTTTATTTAACCATAGATTAAATATTTTAGTTTCAGGCTATTTTTTAAAAGTTGTGATGAGTGATCAAACCACTGAACTGGAGCCTCCTTCTAGCTCTCTCACTGTCTGTCAAAAAACAGTGGAAGGCTTCCAATTTGGAGCATGGAGTAGCCTGGTGGTTTAAGCACTCACACTCCTGAGATATGGAAGGTGTAGATTCAGTCTCCTTTATTTCCCTTTTGCTCCATACTGAGAAGTCTGAGTACAGAACCTGTGGGATAAGAAGTTCTTTAGTGTTCAATTTTCTTTTTTAAACCAGTGTTTAATTTATTGTTTCTACTACAAACGCAGAAAAAAAAAGCGCGCCAAAACCAAAATCCCAAATCCCTGAAGACATTTGTCCTGACACTTTAAAAACGTGTTTTATTCCATAAATTTGACCAGGATTTACAAGCAGTTTTGGGCACCCTAAAACTGAATTTTTCTGTGAATGCGAGTCTCACATACCCTGAGGTCTCCAAGCCCTGTTCTACTAGAGTCAGCACTGTACAGTAATTAGTCCTGTGCCGTTTTGCAAAGGAGAGTCTGCCCTGCGGGAATTGCTGCTTCCAGAAGACACAGTTTGGATGTCAAGCAGTGTGTGTTAATCTCTCGTGTTCTGTCCTTTCACTGGTCTATCCATGGAGAGTCAATTGTGGTGATGTATGGGAGTCCTCAATCCTAGTTGTCCAGAAAGTGGAGAGACCAGGGTGTTTCCAGAGGTGAGCTCTGGGCTCTCGATTTTGTCTCTGCCTTGCTGCAGCAGGCTTGTATTTTTAAAAGGTGTTGTGAGAACCTGTTTGTCAGGCTTCCCAGAGGAGTAAGGTCAAAGCCCCGAGGTTTTGGTCTTTTCAGGAGAGATAGGATTAACCTGCATTAATTCTGCATTAAAATTTCTTTCTAGTTAAGAAAAATAAGAAGGAAGATAGGTTTTGTTAGGTTTAAAAAAAGAAAATAAAAATCAGAGCTTTATGGCAATAGATAAACTGATCTGATCTTAGATTTTCCTAAGAGTGGATACATTCCTGGGTCAGGATGGACAATCCAGGCAGAAATTACAGAAATACCCCAAGGAGCTGTGGTATCAGAATGTCATAGTCACATTTTCCTCTTCAGTCGATAGAAAATATAAATAAGATTCAATTTAAGTTGTTTTGATTAAAGGAAATTCAGCAAAGCTTCAGGGTAAACAGGAGGGTTTCATCCCAAAATGTTAGTTTGTGTATTTAATAAAAGCCTATTTGCTAAGAAGATCAAATTCTTTTAAGAGTATGAGAGATTTTACAAAAACTAATACTGTTTTGGCTCTGGTTTTAGTATTTTCTTATTTATATAAGCATAAGTAAATATCAAATATTTTACATTTCAGTGGGAAAAAAGCATGATTATAATTAAAACTCTCATAGAAGTTGGCTTACAGGATATATGTGATCCTGGGACCCCTTCAAATATGAATGGAACCAGTGTATTCAGTCCAGGGGAGATTTATGTTACGTACTGATTATTTGTAGAACTGGCATTAATAAATGTGGCTTTTCCTCCTAATTTTATTTGTACCTTCACTAATAGAGTGGGAAAATTCTACATTTATTTTTAAAAGAATCAAGAAATCTGAATAGCATAAACGACAAAAGCCAAAGCCAAGGGTCCTTAGTTTTAATGTAGTCTAAACTAGTCAATTGGGTGAGTGCCTCAGGAATTAGTCCTTGTGGTCAGATTTTCTTCAAGTGTTTGGCCTCCAAGTTTGGTGACCTTCAGAAAACCCCGTTCTTCTATTTTTTGTTTAATATTGAATATTTAAGGTCTTTAAATATTATAAACTGCGTTACAACAGGCACTTAGAAGCCAGTCAATAAATAATCAAGTCACTGCAGTCTCCTGAGGGTAAGAAACGTTTATTATTCACCAAGCTTCCACTTGAATGGTTGTTTGCATAACACTTCCCTGGAGACAGATTCACCAGTAAAACTTGTTGACTCCTCTGTTTTTTTCCTAATAGATAGAAAATGTGTAGCCTCTTATTCTGTGCCTCTTCCTCTTTGTGCTCAGTTAGCTTTTTCTTTCATGAGCGATAAGAGGTCTCCAGAAATAATGACAAGGATGAACCTGGGTTAGATGACAAAGGAGGGGAGAAGAGACTAAGGGGAAATGAGTACAGAAGAGAGAAGAAAAAACTGATATGGTGATAGAGTGGCTTAGTTCTGGTGTATATGTTATGTCCTAATACAGAATACAGCATGTGTTTTGGAGCCTATTTGGCCAGGTAGGCAAACGCTGTCCATGCTGCCATGCTTCAGTTTTGAGCCGTCAGGCATAGTGTAAAGGTTGGTGTGTAGGCTATGTAAAGCAGCTTGAGGTACTTTCAAATGCAATCGAGTGGTGATTGAACTGAAAAAAACTCTAAATATAGACATTTTCAATCACTCTTCCCTTACTATTCTTAACTAATTCAGAAGTTGATTGTACAGCTTTTCAAGCCAATCTGACTGCTTTCTGCTGTCATCCTGATCTCCTGCCCTCCTTGCACTAGCTTCAATGCTGGTCTTACACTCATCGTGCCATTTCAGTGTGCTTTGCAGCCAGAAATTGAAATTGTGAGCTCCAGGGGATGGGTACTGGCTTTGGTTTTTCCCTGTATAGGGCCTGTTTGTGTCTCAACAGACCTCAGAGTTTGGTCATATTTTTTTGACAATGAACTGTAAAAATTCACTGTTTGAATGACTTATTCTCTGTGAAAGGTGTCAGAAAGAGAAGAAATTTTTGTCTGACAAAAGGATGTTGTAAACAATTTTAACTACATGAAAAATACGAAACTTAAAGGATTAGGATTTGAGGACCCAAAGCAAGCATTTATTAACCTAACCCCTGAAAAACAAGGATTGAAGTAGAAATGCTGCTGCTTCCTTTATTTCTGGTAGTTTTTCTTCATAAACATTCAAGCAAAGAAATAAAAAAGGCTTCTGACAGCATTAGAAGATAAATAGTGACATTCTTAGGACCTTGAATTTTTTTCTTATCTTTAACTCTGCTCTGAGGATGCTGTGAATGATTGCCCTTGCAGGCTTTTGTAGTAAATCAAAGTTGCCTGGCAATGAAAATTCAACCTACAACCCCTTATTTTAGTTGCTAAAAAAACCCAACAGTGCAGCATTCATATCAGTCTTTACATATTGAATGATTGGATCTTACTTCCAGAACTCTTCTAGTAAGCATCATACAAATCTATTGACTAGTATCTGTCAAGATCGGCATAGTTTTGCTTTTGACAGTCAGGTTTTAGGAGCAAATGACAGACAAAATTTCCTGGTTTTAAAAATTAAAAAGCAACAATGCTAAAATAAAAAAGGTAACAGATAGTTGAAGAGCAACATTTCTTCTCATTTTCACACTAAAGATGAAGTCCCTTCCTCTGACATCCAGGACACTGAGGGTGAACAGCATGCCCTTTGTAATGTAAGAAAATAGCTAGTTGTCTGTAATGCTGTTTGGAAGAGTTCAGGTTGCACACTAACCTCATTCCGTCACAGCTGCATGGGATCAGTCACAATTAAATAGTTAAAATACATTAAAATCAACTGCTGTGTATGCCAAACGATTTAGTAACTCACTTGAAAAGAATAGTTGTTTGGAAATCTTGATAATGCTTTTTAAACTCAGCACGTTTTTGTTAAACGTGATGATTTCGTGCAGGATAATGTGTTCAGTTCCACATTTTTGATTTTTATTTCATGTGTCTTGTATTCTACATTAAATCATTGCGCTTTTCATTGAATTTGGATTCTGCTTGAACTGACATGTAGCTATGCATGTAGTTTCATCTTTTCATTCTCTCTGTCAGAAGATGGCTAATTAAAATTAAGATTATTTCATTTAAAATATTGTACAAAAATTGAGATTGAATTCCAATAAATGAAGGGGAAAAAAAACCCTCTTTATGGTGATTCAAGGGTATCATACGTTCCTATGATGTGCAAAAAAAAAAAAAAAGGACTATTTACCTTTAAAAGAATTCATGAAAAGGTGAGATTTAAATGACCAAAGACAGCGTAACCTAAATAAAAGGAATACATACAACTTCAGGTAAGAGGTAATTGCAGTGGTACATGGGAGTTTGCAATTAGGAAAAATTAAAACTCATCATTTTACTTAGGCAAGTGATGAAATTGTGATTGGATGAGTAATTTACTGGGCAAGGAGGGATAGACAGTGCCTTGCCTATGAAGTTGTAATGCAGTGAGTCGTAGAGGAGTTGTTTTCATTGTTTACTATTTTAATTCATGAAAAAACACCTAGCCTAGTACGTAGGTGTTTGGCTGTGCATCTGCTATTAATCACAGTAATATAAAATGAGAATAAAACCTTCTAAAGTGGACATGATGAGAACGTTGTCTTATTACTTCTGTAGGCACATCACTTCTAACTGTAGAAGCTTATGAACGCAAATTTACAGGAGAAAACATAAAGTACAGCATCTTCAGTGACAAGGAAAGCATATTCTCCATACACTCCACTACAGGTACATTTTATAAGTACATATTTTTCTCAAGTGTCTGTGTGCAGCTTAAAGAGTGTGGTCTCTAAAATAGAGCAAGTTCCTACCACAAGAACAAGGGGTAGATATCTTAGAGTATTACTCTCCTGTTACAATGAATAAATCATTACTAAAACCAGTGATGGGGAGACACCTGCACTATTGTAAACTTGATGTGGAAAGAAATTGAACACGAGTACAGCTGTTTAAAACACTCAGTTCTGATTAACTATTGGTCACCGGGTGTTGGAAGTTGATAAACTATTGCTTTGTGATCCAAGCTGAGACTCCATCTTGTTTCTCATCATAAAGCTGCCCAAAAAACATAATAAACATAATCCTTCAAAACAGTCGTAAGACAGGAGGCATTAGACCCTCGCTGAGTTTAAGACTTTGTTTCAGGCAAACCTTGACAAGTCTGAAAATCAAGTTTGCTTATTTTTTTGGTGATTGTTTTTGCATTCTGCAGCAGGTCTGCTTTCACTTGCTCTTCAGTCAGGAGCTTCTGATGGCAGGAGAGCAGCGTGTGCTCTCATCTAAGGAGCATAAGAGACCATAGCTGCTCTGGTTATAATCTGAAAGAGGGTAGATTTAGACTAGACATTAGGAAGAAATTTTTCACTGTGAGGGTGGTGAGGCAGTGGCCCAGGTTGCCCAGAGAAGCTGTGGATGCCCCATCCCTGGAGGGGTTCAAGGCCAGGCTGGATGAGGCTTTGAGCAACCTGGTCTGGTGGGAGGTGTCTCTGCCTGTGGCAGGGGGGTTGGAACTGGATGATCTTTGAGGTCCTTTCCAACCCTAGCCATTTTGTGATTTTATAATTCTATGGTTACATCTGCAACAAAAGAGTTTGCCTTCTGAATAGCTGTAGTCTTTCTGGGATGACATAGTGTAAGCAGTTTTCTCAGAAATAGTGTAAATAGGTTGTACTCTTAACAAATGGCTTTTCCCCTGAGTTCCTGGAGGCTTCAATTGTTAATTATTCTGATGTCTCCAAGCATTAAGTGGCGTACTTCTGTAAAGCTATCATGTTTGATGCTGATGGACACTTAAAAATGTTTTGTTTCATTTAGATGAGGGGCACTTAAAGTGCATGTGGTTGATTTCCAAGTCCTCCTTGTTTCACTGAAATAAAGCTAGAAAGATTAGTCTTAAAAAACATCTTGGACCCAGTCACGTTTATCCCCAAGAAAGTGAATCTTCTCAAGTATCACCAACAGAAAAAAAAAAAATCAAATGAAAAGTGGTTACTGATGTTTTTAAGAGTGTCATAAGCACTCTCTTCACAGACAATAGTGGAGTTTCTGTAGCAGTGGATGTTACAAGTCTTATTTTGAGATATTTGAGCCATTGTGGTTTCTTCTGTTTCTTTTGTTCTGCAACCTTTCTTCTGTTTCTTAGAAAACATTAATTGAAGTGAAGCCTTCCAGGACTTTTTAAGAGCAGTTCTTACCTCAGCATTAATTTTGACACCAGTAACTCTCTACCCGTTGTTTCTACAGCAGTAGAAGTATTTTGAACTACATTGATGCCCTTTCTATCTTAGGTATTCTAACCAGCCAAAGGTCTACTCTGTTTATCTTTTCAAGCTCTGATGTTAATTAATGCCATTTTGGAGAAGACTTTCTCGCATTCTAGGGGGATTTATCATCAAATCATATGAAGTATAGTATGAAGTGACGAAAGACCTGAGCTAGTCTGTCTTCTGATACAGAAGGGGAATCAGCTCTGCCTAAATCTGTCAGAAGTTTGTCTATCATGTTCTTAAAAACCTCCAGTGATAACGATTCTGCAAACCCTCTCAATAGTCCGTACAAGTCTTTGGAGTTGGAAAGTTTTTATTTATCTGAATGTTTGTTGAAACAAGTTAAATTTGTTACTTCTTAACTTAGTAACAGTGGACATAAGGCAGAGGCAGAAAATCTATTCTTTACATATTTGAAGACTGTTATTCTGTTTCTTCTTCGTGTACACTTCTCTAGAATGAGCAATTCTGGTTCTTTCACTTGTTCCTTCTGGGTGATGTACCTCAAAAATGATTATTTGCTCTACTCTACACTAGAGTCTTTCAGCTGCTCTCTGTCATCCTGAAGTGTATTCCTTCTGCCACTATTTTGCTTTTACTGTGTACAGAATGTGATAATTTGTAAGGGTTGTGCTGAAGAGAGAACACCTGTCAGCTTTGAAATCTTTATGTTGACGCAATTCTTGAACACTTGACAGATCTATAACCAACAGCCAATCATTGCTGCTTATCTTGGAAAATAAAAACTAAAAAGCACTGCCTTGGAGAGGCGAAGTAAATGGGTCCTTATGCTATCACAGGTTTGGGGTATAAATATTTATGGCGTCATTACTGAAAAATCTATGCAAAACTGAATTTGAATTCTAATGAAATGAACTGATGTTTAGATGTAATGAACGTGGAGGGGAGATCTTAACAATCTCTACAACTACCTGCAAGGAGGTTGTGGCGAGGTGGGTGTCGGTCTCCAAGTAACAAGCAATAAGACAAACGTAAGCAGCCTCAAATTGCAAAATTTATTCACTAAAAGGCTTGTCAAGCATTGGAACAGGCTGCCCAGGGAAGTGGTTGAGTCACCATCCCTGGAGGTATTTAAAAGATGTGTAGACATGGTGCTTGGGGACATGGTTTAGCAAAGACTTGGCAGTGTTAGGTTAATGGTTGGACTCGAAGATCTTAAACGTCCTTTCCAACCTAAATGATTCTATAAGAATTTTAAGTATATTACTATATTACCTAGAACATTAGAAAACCATGGTCATTGTTCCAAGGACATTTCATGTTTAATGTGGAGATTTCTAGTTGTGCATGTAGTCTCAATAATTTTCACTGATTATTTTTGACAGAATAATGGGGACGCAGGACATGGACGCTCACTGCATCAGAAGGAGTCAGTGTTTTACCTCTATGTCAGTCAGATACAAAAATTGATATGGCTCTTGCCTGATTTGGATACAGATGTGGGGCTAGATATAGCCACTCTCAGATGAGGCCAGAAGGGTCTCTTCAGACACAGCTGGCTCATTGTCACACGTCAGGGAGCTTATGTCACACTGCTACTTTCTTCCTCTCTATCCCTGTGCAAGTAAATCAGCTTTGTTTTAGGAAATTGCCCATGCGGTGGTTGATTAGTGAAAACTGAGCTGTCTGAGATTTGTACAATAACTGGCATGCAGGGGGTGATGTTAGGCAGAGGAAGGACGCAGTGGGAAGCTTGTTGCAGTTCTGTCACATGTTCAGCAAAGGAGACCACAAACATTAGAAATTTCATAACTGCATTTGTGGGTGTATTTTCCTGACTACATAAGTCTCATCTTGATTTAATTTTTTTTTAATAAACCAGGTGCAATCACAGTAAAAGAGCCAAAGTCTCTTGATTATGAAGTTAAAAATAAGATACATCTTTCAGTTTTGGCTGAAAGTAGCTTGAATTCAGCACTCTGTGGAGTGACCATTTTGATTCAAGATGTGAATGACAATGTACCTAAATTTGAGCAAAGCTATTACAAAGCATCAGTATGGGAAGGCCAAAGTCCTAAAACAGATATCATACAGGTAAGTGGAAATATATTTTCCCAAGTCCAGTGCTGTAGCTAAAAAGAAGTTTGGTTGATCTGTTCACGACTCCAGTCCTGCTAGCTATCTTCTGGACCACTGTCTCTTAAAAACTGAGTGGGGTTCTTGGTGTTGTGACTACTTTGCTTGGATATCTAAAATATTCAATGATTTTTTTGCTGGACCACATTTCAGATCATTCATTAAAGTTTGTTAGGTTGAAAGAGAATTCTTTATCTCCTTAGTAGTTGTGCATCTGGACTTCAGATTATTATTATTTTTTTTTAAAATTTCTGTTTCTGTCCTCAAATAGTTGAAAAATACCATTCAAAGCTGTGGTTCTGGTTACAATATAGGCTGGGTCTTGCATAAATACATCTACTGAAAGGGCTATAGCAATAAAAAGAATACTTTCAACCCATCAGACTAATAGAGTCAAACCCAAGTGTTCAATTTAAAATCTGGTGCCTAAAGAGCAGCTTGTCTCAATTTAAATGTACAAACACTTCTTCCTCTGAATGGATCCATTCTCTAAAAGTGTTTCCAGCTGGCCATGTTAGAGCAAAAGAAGACATCGATTGAACTAGAAGAACACATAATTTCCTCAGTACAAGTTCTTGCATTGCAAGTCAGGTCACAGCGAGGGTCATGTTAGGTACTAAAGATATTCATCCTCTAGAGAATAAATAAATGGAAAGCTACAGATGCCTCCAGGGCAAAGTGATTAGAAACTGATGGGCATTGTATTTAGAGAAACATATGTCCAGGAATGCAGAAAAAGCAAAAGGCAGTCAACCCAGATGTGTAGTCAAAATTTTATGATGGTATACATTCTATCA